>NW_007730681.1:119161-126481 GCF_000696425.1 Galeopterus variegatus
CCCTCGGCGGGAGCGCTGCCGCGCTCCCAAGCAGTGCACTGTAGCAGTGCGCCACCGGGCCGGCCCTCACCCACAGATTTTACAGATAATAAAATTCAGGTCCATGTTAACTGATTTGGCCAAGGTTGAATGACTAAGTGACTGTCCTTACCACTAAGTGCTCCCTGTTTTGCTTGGAATGACTGGTCTTTTTTACTGGTCATCTTCTACCTACGTCTGTCCTTGTAGTGACTGGCAGATATGATCACTTCCATGGATTCTTTGTAAAATGCTAGATTTAACTATTCTTTTATATAGTTCTGAATCGACAAATCAGTCAGCTTCAACCTTTCCTTCACCTTGTAGGCAGTGTCAGGAGAAAGAATTCAAGAATTCTGTCCAATTCAGGAACTCAGCCAGACACATACATAATGTACACCTACACAGGCACATCACACATGTACGTACCTTAGATCACAAACTCAGCCTATCAACTTAGCTGGCAAAGTCACTTCTGTGTTCTTATCTATTCCGAATATGCTTTCGGATTAAATTGTCAATGGAGCTAATGAGGTCAGTCATTCCTGAAAATGATGGTGACGTTAGCTGTCCTTTACTGAGCACTTCACTCAGTGCTAGGCATCATACTGGGCCTGCAGGTACATTTTCTCTTTTAGCTTCTAGCTCAGCCCAGTGAGTAGATGCCATTGTCATGTCCATTTCGTCATTTAATTGTCGCAGCCTCCCTCTGTTCCATTCCCCGCGCTGCTCCCAGCTGCTGCTCACCCGACTCTCGCCTTCACCGGGGCTGTTGCGGCCGAGCGGGCCTAGAGAAACTCTAGTGCCCTCCTGACCTGGCTTGTTTCCATTCATGTCCCGCGCCATCTTTTCCCTAACCCCTGGAAGGTGGATTTACTCCTCCACAATTGGCAGTTTCCCAGATCACATCAGTTTATTAATTTAGTCACTCATTTGTATTTGTTCATTCATTCATTCCTCCAGCATTTACTGAGTGCCTCCTCTGTGCCAGGCTTTGGAGTTACAAATCCTGGCCCTTAAGGCATCTCTGTTCTCCTGGGAGAAAGATGTACACACGGACAACTGCAGCCGGATCTATGTGGTACTTGAGGGAATCACGATAGTGTCAGGGCACGGAAAAGGGCCACCTAAACCAGCTTGAGGGTGAGAAGGTCAGGGCAGGCTTCCTCGAGGGTGTGACTGGTGGGCCAAGTCATAACGACCGGGTAAGAGGAGAGGGGCTCTTTCAGACAACTGGCTTTCTTGATAGGCTTGGCTTCTCCCCCATTTTCCTGCCAGCAACATAGTGGAGAAGACTGGGACAAGCAGGTACAAAGCCACCCTACTCTGTCCTCACACAACACCCCCTCCTCTTCCTTCTCCCTTCCTGCTCTCCAAATCTTAGGTTTTGAGGGATCTCCTCCCTTCCTTTTTATCTGCTTGTTCATTTATTTATTCATCCACCAACATTTGTTGATAACCTACTATGTGCATAGCGCTGTGACAATAGGAATGTCCTTGTCTCTACTGTCATGAAAGGTCTTACCTTTTCCTCACCAGCCACAGCTTCTAGGAATCTTTTGGCTCTCTGTCCTTTTCCAGAACTTGGTTCCAGCCTGATTTCTCCCCGTGCAGCACTTGCAGGTAACCCTCATTTGGGCAGATGTTTCCGTTCACTGTCTTCCTCTGGCTTTCTGATCCCTCCTCCTGCTTTCCTGAACTGACTTGTCTCTTTATCTCTCTTATAGCTCTGAAAGTTCCTCTAAGGCAGGGACTATGTCCTCGTCCTCTGGCTTTCTGATCCCTCCTCCTGCTTTCCTGAACTGACTTGTCTCTTTATCTCTCTTGTAGCTCTGAAAGTTCCTCTAAGGCAGGGACTATGTCCTCATCTTCTCTGAATACTGCATTGTTGTACAGTGGTAAAGCTGGGTCAAAAAAACCCTTCTCAATCATGAAATTAGTACTGTTTATTGAGCACCTGCCATGAGCCAGTTGCTCACTGTTGACGCTTTATGTATGAATATCTCTAGTCCTCCTGTCTTTGAAAAGTGGATACTGTTATCTTCATTTCATAAGTAAGAAAACATGGGGAAGGCAAAGTGACTTCGGGGAAGGCAAAGTGACTTCTCACAGTCACACAGCACATTCACAGCAGAGTACACCATCAAGATCAGGTTTTTCTGATTCTAAACTCTGATCTCTCCTCCACACCATTGTTTCTCAGACTTGGCTGGAATCACCTGCAAAGTTTTTAAAACTCTGATACCTGGGTCTTAGCCCTCGTGGTTCTGATGAGCTGTTCTGAGGTGTGGCCTGGGCTTTGGGAGTTTTGTAAAGCTCCTGGGTGAGGCTAACAGGCAGCGAAGGTTGAGAACGAGTGCTCTGCTGCATTGCGTTCCTGCGTGCACAGGGGCTGCAGCCATCGGTGTGGTATGTGAGGCTAAGCCCGCATGTGTGGACATCCGCGTGATCAGACGGCAAGTTCTTTCTAGCTGGGGATCTTCGGCCCTCCCTGCTGCTTCCCACCCAGCGATCCCAGCACACCATGCACAGGCACTGCCAAGGGTGTTGACTGTTTAATCAGCCTCCTGGTTCTTGTGTCTCATCCAGGGAATTCACTAAAAGGCGGTTGGAGTTTGATCACATCCAGCTGTTCTTATCCTCAGAGCCTGTTGACATAACAGAAGAGTCTTAAAAACACGGTGAGCACACTTGCTGGTCTTGAGGGTGTCACAGATGACCCGATGCATTGCAAGTGCGGCCTGGGTCAGCCTCCCACCCTCCGGCTGCCGGGCTTGGGAAGCAGGGGGCTGTTCTGAAGTTCCTTGGCACAGTGTCGTGTGTTGCCCTGGCTCTGCTTGGGAGAGGTTGTGGCCCACCTGGTCAATGAGTGTTCGCTCCTAGGTTGGTCTGTTCTGTCAAGCTTCACAGAGATCTTTTTTAGACCCCTCATTTTACAGGTAAGGAAGTGGAGGCACAAGTGGGTGAAATAACCTGGCAAATAAATGGATGCAGAGCCTGGGTTTCTTACTCCTGGTGTGGTGCTTTTTCCATTGTCTGCTGTCTCATGTGACGCCTCACCTGAAGCCACCAGCTTGCCTGCCTTCCTTCCTGTTTACCCCTACCCTGGGGTACTAGGACACCTGGATGTCACTTTCTGTCCCTGGGAAGACACCACTAGTCACTAGGGGTCCTCTTTACTCCTGGAGTGTGACCTGGGAATCATCCTGACATTCCAGGCTCTTCTTGAACCTGCTCAGCTGAAAGGAAACCTCCTGGGATGCTGCTCAGATACTTCTGGAATCTTCTTGGCCCTAATTCCATCTCCTGGTATTTATTACTCAGTTGTCCTTCAGTGCCAGGCCCTGATCTGGGTACTGGGGATGCTAAGATAAAATACATGTTCTGTGTCCTTAGCACAGTCTAGTGGAGATAATATGCAAGTAAAACAATATTTTGTGGTCTCTAGACCCCCTGCATTAGAAGTACAAGGAATGCTTATTAAAATGTAGATTCGTGGGCCCCCTACTCTAGATCAACTATTTCAGAGTCTCTGGGGATCAGGCCCAAGAAACGGCATGTGAGCATACTCCCTGCGTGAATCTTAGGTACTCTGAAGTTTGACAACTACAGAAGTGAGCCCGACGGTAACAGTCCAGGGGCATATGTGATGGGGAGCACCAAGCAGGTGGCAGTTTTCAGGAGCACCGATTCCAAGGAGGGACACTAACTGGGCCTAGGAACAGCTTCTAGGTGTGATGAGGAATAACTAGGAGCTAGCCAAATAGGTGTAGTGAAGATTCATTTCTCTAGAGATGTGAATCTTGTTTAATTTATGCTTTCTATAACTGTATTACTGAAATTTGCTTAACGCAGAACAAACCTGGATCACCCAGCACTGATGAGGATCTCGTTGGGTTTTGGGGGGCCTCCTGCTACATTATCTCTGTGCATGACTCTCTTAGCTCCCAGGATTAACTCCTGTCTTCGTTAAGCTCACCCTTTAGTCCCAGTTTCAGATCAAACTTGTTTCTCTTCAGGTAAATGATTTGGGTTTGCAAAGTTTGCCCCCTAGAGGTTGGTAGGTGCCTGGGACTGTGGGCTGCAGTTCTGCACATAATGACTACCTAGCCCTGTGGTCATGATGCGTTGATTTTATCTTTATTTCAAAGAAGAAGTTAGGTCATTAGGAGGGTGGGGTGGATGGAGAAGAGGTGGGCAGTCAAATGAAATAAGGCATGGAAAACTACAGTATTTCAGAGTCAGAGGGCCCTTACCAAGCATCTATTTCAAAGAAGAAGTTAGGTCATTAGGAGGGTGGGGTGGATGGAGAAGAGGTGGGCAGTCGAATGAAATAAGGCATGGAAAACTACAGTATTTCAGAGTCAGAGGGCCCTTACCAAGCATATGGTCAGAAACCTCTCGTTTTGGAGACGAAGAAAGAGGTTCAGAAAGAGAATATGAAATACTCAAGGGACACCACCAGACACAGCCTCCAACTCTGGGGACTCAATTTCTGGATTTCTGACTAGTGCTTTTTCTGTTTCACTACTCTGGATTGAAGCCTTTCTAAATTTACCCAGAGGGCTTATTTGCTTATTATTTAGCAATCAAATCATTTAGTGGGTTGATTTTTTTTATACATGCATACGTATTTTCCTAAGGCATAGCAGACCTGGGCTTTGGAGCTCTGTATCACATGTTTTATGTTTGGAATTAAAATGGGACCATGTTCGTCTGTGAGAGCACTTTGATAAGCATAGTACACCTTGCCAGTTGGTCTCACTGTGTGGTCTCCAGACCAGGAGCATCAGCATCCTCTGGAGCTTGTTACAAATGCAGATTCTTCAGCCCCATCCCAGGCCCATTGAATCACAAACTCTGAAGGTGGGATCCAGCATTCTGTGGTTTAACAAGCCCTCCACAAGGCATGGAAAACTACAGTATTTCAGAGTCAGAGGGCCCTTACCAAGCATATGGTCAGAAACCTCTCGTTTTGGAGACGAAGAAAGAGGTTCAGAAAGAGAATATGAAATACTCAAGGGACACCACCAGACACAGCCTCCAACTCTGGGGACTCAATTTCTGGATTTCTGACTAGTGCTTTTTCTGTTTCACTACTCTGGATTGAAGCCTTTCTAAATTTACCCAGAGGGCTTATTTGCTTATTATTTAGCAATCAAATCATTTAGTAGGGTTGATTTTTTTATACATGCATACGTATTTTCCTAAGGCATAGCAGACCTGGGCTTTGGAGCTCTGTATCACATGTTTTATGTTTGGAATTAAAATGAGACCATGTTCGTCTGTGAGAGCACTTTGATAAGCATAGTACACCTTGCCAGTTGGTCTCACTGTGTGGTCTCCACACCAGCAGCATCAGCATCCTCTGGAGCTTGTTAGAAATGCAGATTCTTCAGCCCCATCCCAGGCCCATTGAATCACAAACTCTGAAGGTGGGATCCAGCATTCTGTGGTTTAACAAGCCCTCCAGGTGATTCTGATGTACACTCAAGTTGCTCTGCAGTGACAGGAGATCAGCCCCTACAGCTTGTGGGAACAAGGCTTTAAATCTCTGATTTTAGTTACATGAGATGGCATTGGGGAGACAGGAGTGGTAGGGCTAGTGTCTCAAATCTCAGGTGGGATGGGTGAGATCATTTCACAGATTTGGCTGTTTGCATGAAAAGCGAGGACAGGCTGTGGGTGAGTGTGCCAGCACTGTCGCACTGTTGGGGTCCAGGAGCACACGCTGGGTGTGGCTCAACACGTTATCAGAAAGCAATCTTCTCATGCCTCTCCTGATAGGGCAGAGCTCCCCTAATTCATTTCTCTTTGTGCTTAAGTCAGAAGCCTGTGGTCATCAATCAGTTTAAAACAAGGCAATCAATGTTACCTTACTTTTCTCCCCCTGCCCCCATTATGCTGACTTTTTTGTGGGGGGAGTTACTTATTAAATGAAAATAAAACATTATTTCTTGATAGGCTTTAAACTTCAGGATTTCCTGGTGGACAATGAAACCTTCTCTGAATTCCTGTATCACAACCTCTCTCTCCCAAGGCCCGCTGTGGACAGAATGCTGGGGGCTGATGTCAGTCTCTACAAGGTAAGCTGCCGCCGTCAGCTCCCTCTGTGGGGCTAACGTCAGTTACGCTGTTCCAGCGCTGGGACAGAAGTGAGCAGACCCCTGTCTCTGAATGGTGGTGAAGGGGGTAGTTAGCCCCAGCTCAGCTTCACCTACTTTTACTTCCCTGCTCAGGCTGGCATTGCCAGAGAGTGGAGTGTGCAACCTGGCGTCGTGGGCCAGATGGTTGAAATACAATTGATTTCCTGCCTGTCAGTTGGCATTTGTGATGACTTCCTCCTAAAAGGATCATATTTTAGTTAAGGTGAATTAAACTTTTTTTGAAAGAATTTTACAGTTCTGAGACAATAACCAGGGTCGAGGATTATTGATCTGGAGCAGCCTTATCCATAAAATATAAGATACAAGATTTTAAAAATGTGATGCTTCTTTTAAAGATAGACAAAGATATATTAGGAGAATTTTTTTGATTTATAAAAATCAGGAAGTAAGGTTAGTGTTTATATAGAATTTTGACCTTAGATTCTTAGGAAACTTCCTCTAGCATCATTAATGATCACGCAGCTGCTGTGCAGAGGGCAGCAGACCCAGACTGCATGCTTATCGATTTTTCAGAGATGCTTCTAGAGTTTCTTCTCTGGTGGAAAGGGGAACTGCTTCCTCACCCTGTCTCATGTCTGTGTAGTAGCTTGTCTTTACAATAAGCAGAAGTAGTGGAAATGTTTATGCTTGAAAATGAGGTCTTTGCTTCAGATCTAGAATTATTAAAATTAGAAAAATGTGCTTACTGCTTGGCCTTATGAAACTCGGAAAATATGCCTTCTGTTTACCAGTTGTGTGGTTGGGAGATGGGCCAAAGGCAGCAGCCTTTTGAAAGTAGTTGCATTTAGCACAATTTCCATTGCCCCCTGCCAATTTTATATCTGTCACATCTGATCAGTTTAAAATAAGGGGCATCCTAAGCAGAGAGGTGGTCCTTGCGTGGTGGAGTCTGTGTGTTGTTAGAGTTCTTAAACACAGACACGAAAGGTGGGCTGACAGCCTGGCAGCAAGGACTACATAAAGAAAGTGGTGAAACTGAAGTGTGCTTGAGTATCTGGCAGTAGGTGAAAATTTAATGAAAACCATGGCAGGCCAAATGCTCTTTAGTGTTTAGAAGTGGCGTGGGTTTGGGCCGTCCCGGTGGCGCACTGCTACAGTGCGCCGCTTGGGAAGCACGGTGGCGCTCCCGCTGAGG
>NW_007730681.1:127580-133729 GCF_000696425.1 Galeopterus variegatus
CCCCCTTAAGTCAGCCCAATTCCAGTTTAAGATATCATAAGTTCCAAAATACTGAGGATGTTTTTCCTCTAATAAAAGTGGTTCTGGGAGTTCAGACTCTGGATTCCTATTCGCTGAATCATGTGTCCCACTATTGTGAAAAGGAGTTTTGCTGCTCTGGATTTTCCTTTGCAAGAGGAACAGGAGCGTGGGAAATACAGAGTCAAACACAACACGCAGGTTTGAAATGTCCCATCACGTTGTCTCTTGATACATTCTGAAGTTGAGTAAAAGACCCAATGCATTAGACTATTGCAATGGTGCCCGTTTGAAGATCTTCAAAGCTGTGGTGCCCATGTGAAGCTATCCAAAAGGCTTCAAAGACCCAGCTTTCATCTTTGTAATCCTGTTTTGCTTGTCTCTCTTTGCATGAAATGCTTCCAGGTGTTTTTGCAAGGCTACCAGTTACATTTGATCAATCTGTGCAATGGATCAAAATTAGAAGAGCTGATTCAACTTGGTGACCAAGAAGTTTCCGAGCTTTGTGGACTAGCAAGGGAGAAACTGGATGCAGCTGAGGGGGTACTTCGTTCCAACATGGACATCCTGAAGCCAGTCATGGTGAGTAGACATGCTCTGTGGAGAAGCTTCAAGCATGAATGTTTTTGTAATTTGAACTTTTTCCTTGAACAACATGGCCTTGTTTTTGTAGAAACATAGGGGCTGGCTGGGAGTCTGTAGTATAATTTAGCCCAGTGGTATTCTAAGTGTTCTTCCAAACTTTTGGGGCATCTCCCAAGGGGTGAATGGGGGGAAGAATGAGCTGGGTGTGGTTGAATCCAAGCCCAAGGTCACTTGTGCCTGTGTCAATCAGAGAAGACCTGCTTTTTCATGTTTTCGATATTATAATTCTAAGTAAGAGTTCATTTGAAGAAAGATTTCCCAGATTTAAAAAAAAAATGTCTCAAAACCATCGATGGGTAGATGGAAATCTATTAATGTTTAAAAGCCCATCACAAAGGAGATATGGTGGGCTGTCACAGTAGGAAAACTCTGGAATTGAATGGGACTGCACCCAATAATTAGTTTAATGAATAACAAAATTGCATTCAAAGGAAAAAATATCCCAGGAAAGTTTGATCAGCCAGAGAATCAATAGTTCAGAGAAACACTCCATGAGAATACACATTCTTAAGAATACAGGTGACCCTGAGCATTTTGGTGATTGGGGTGTGTTGTATATAGTCCCAGAACAAATATATATCTCTGGGTTTTCAGAGAGCTTTGGTGAAATGCTCCTCCAACAGCATCATTTAACATCCAGCCTTCTGGTTTCCTACTCACCAGATAGTGCTCTGATTTGTCAGTAGTTTCTCTTAAAACCAGGGAAGAGCCCTGGAGGAAGGATGCACCTGGAAAGAGATAATTCTCATTACAGTAAAATGAAATTGTGATTGTCTCAGAGTTTGTGCAGCATGATTTCTTTATAGAGAGTTGGGTCCTCCCAGGGGGTACTAAAAATGTTCTCTTTTCTGGACCCTGTGCCTAGAACATTCCCTAGGATGTGACTTTAGAAACATATCTCAGGGTTTATGCTCTTGACTGACCACCAAGAACTTGTGTCCTGCTTGACTCTGTGATGCTGTGGCTGCTGCCTGAGGCAAAGGTGGTGGTAAAACTGTGCCTGGGGGAGCTCCTGGGATCCTCTGTAGTGGGCACCCACGTTGGTCAGTGTGAAGGGCTTATTCCTAAAGCTTAAGATCTGCTTTTGTTTTATTCCAGATGTAGTACATTCTGTTTCACTTTTTTTAAAAAATATACTGAGTGCTTTCTTCAGTGGTGTGTGATTCTATCGGTTAATATTAACATATTATAATTTCAAGTATATATTTCCATATTGAGATGTTCGCAGCCCTAAGTAACCGGCCTAAATAGTTAGATAAGCTCATTTGTGCAGACATTCGCAGCCTGTTGGCACTTTTTGTGTTGTGAGATACAGAGAGTCAAAGGTTATTACAAATGCTATGAAAGGTTATTACAAAAACATTCCCATGGACTGTTTTGTGCTCTTTTACTTCACTTCAAGACAGAAATGATTGAGCCAGAATGATTCAAATTTTGGAGAGATAGTTATTCGGTCTGTATGTGGGATCCAAACCCTTGGGCAGGAGCGCCGCCGCGCTTCCCAAGCGGTGCACTTATCCAGTGCGCCACCGGGCCAGCCCAGATTGTCTCAGAGTTTGTGCAGCATGATTTCTTTATAGAGAGTTGGGTCCTCCCAGGGGGCACTAAAAATGTTCTCTTTCTGGACCCTGTGCCTAGAACATCCCCTAGGATGTGACTTTAGAAACATATCTCAGGGTTTATGCTCTTGACTGACCACCAAGAACTTCTTGTGTCCTGCTTGACTCTGTGATGCTGTGGCTGCTGCCTGAGGCAAAGGTGGTGGTAAAACTGTGCCTGGGGAAGCTCCTGGGATCCTCTGTAGTGGGCACCCACGTTGGCCAGTGTGAAGGGCTTATTCCTAAAGCTTAAGATCTGCTTTTGTTTTATTCCAGAAGTAGTACATTCTGTTTCACTTTTTCTAAAAAATATACTGAGTGCTTTCTTCAGTGGTGTGTGATTCTATCGGTTAATATTAACATATTATAATTTCAAGTAAGATATATTTCCGTATTGAGATGTTCGCAGCCCTAAGTAACCGGCCTAAATAGTTAGATAAGCTCATTTGGGCAGACATTCGCAGCCTGTTGGCACTTTTTGTGTTGGGAGATACAGAGAGTCAAAGGTTATTACAAATGCTATGAAAGGTTATTACAAAAACATTCCCATGGACTGTTTTGGGCTCTTTTACTTCACTTCAAGACAGAAATGATTGAGCCAGAATGATTCAAATTTTGGAGAGAGAGTTATTTTTAGAAGACATAATGATTGATTCTGGTGCCCATTTATTCTGTTTCACTGCTGTTTACTCATTAAACACCTATTGTGTGTACAACCCAGTAAAATGCCACCAACTCACAATGTCTGAATTACATTCAAAGTAGGAAGACAGCATAGTCCTCATCATTTGATAATTAACAGCTCAGATTTCAACTTGAAAATATCTCTCCATTTGGGAGGATTAGCAGCATGGACAGAGTGTGTGGAAATGCACCTTTGAAACTGTCAGTCACGTTACATTTCCTCTGGTTTTGTTGTGGTTGTGCCTTGTGGGTCGGTCAGTTCATGACCAGGTGTTGATTAAGGTGGCTACCATGTACTTCCTGCATGTCTCTTGGGTGTACAGAGCATCTCAGGTGCTGCTCCTGTCCCTCTGATGTTGCTGAGACTTCTCTCAACAAAGTCAGAAAATGGGCGCTTGAATTGGGACATAGTGAGTGGTCAGGATTGTTCCATGTAAAGATGATTCTGGAGGAATGCCTTTGGGATGGAATGGTTTCCAAACGTTTTGAAATGTGACGCTTATTTATTGAATTAGGCAGAGCTTTAGTTGGGGTACTGGGATTGATATTTGATTTACATTAAACAGCCTTTTTTCCTGCCACTTGGTTGAAATTTCGGCATTTGTGATGGTAGATGGGTGACATGAGATACCATTGCACTGGGTGGTTAATTTTGCCAGGAACTGCAACAGGAGCAGCAACCAGATGCCAGGCCCAACATCATGGGCAGAGAAACTGTTCTGTCAATATGCATTTCTGTACCAGAGGTGGATCTTCAGGAGAGGTGTATTTTGAAACATTTCTCCTCTTATTTTTTATTTTTATTTTTTTGGTGTGGGTGTTTCCCCATTTTTCAGCCAAGGGTATTCTGACTCTCCTTGGCCTCCTTCAGTCTCCAGGTAACCTCTAGATAAGGTGTTTTGAAAACATGGGGAAAGTGTGGCAGAGTAGAAGGGATGTGGGCTTGGGATCAGCTGGAGCTGGGTTCAAATAATGCTTCAGCGTTATACCAGCAGTGATCTGGATAAATTACTTAGCCTCTGTAAGCCTCAGTTTCCTCTTCTTTTGCATAGAGATAATATACTCTACCTTTTATTGTGATTATTGGTTATACATATGAAGAGCCTGGCATGGGGCCTGGCACACATTAGGTGCTCAATAAATATAAGTTGATAATTTAATTGACATGAATAATATTAATTATATGCTGAAGCAAACAATTGCTGGCAAAATGGAAGTTTTCTTATGTAGATCAGTGTTAGGAATCAGAGTCATACCAAGCAAAGTGGTCCTGGGAAATATTTCAATGAAAAATTGCAGTCTTTGCCCAGATATTACCAAAGTCTCTCACTCTATAGATTCTTTTTTTTTTTTTTTTCCTTTTTGTCTTTTTTCGTGACCGGCAACGGGATCGCAACCCTTGGTGTTGCGCCCGCACCGCGCTCAACCAGTGAGTGGACCGGTCTCTGTATGGGATCCGAACCCTCGGCGGGAGCGCCGCTGTGCTCCCAAGCACCACACTCTACTGAGTGCGCCACCGGGCCGGCCCCTAGATTCTTATTTATAGTACCTATGCCTCAATCCATACCTTGCATAAAAATTAATACTGGATGTTAGTATGCTATTGAATCCTTCAAGTTCTCTGAAATTAAGAGCAGTTTCCATTAAGCATTCTGTTTTTTATTTAACTTGTTCATCCATTGAGCAATATTTGTCGAGTGCTTATTGTGTGTCAGGTATGTTCTAGGAGCTGGACTCAACCGAGATCCTCAAAAGGTGGCTTTCTGATGAGTACAAGGGTGGATCTATATATGAAATATCTCTAGGATAAATGCTCTTAGTTGTGAAGAGAGACTCATGTTACGGAGTGTTCATAGTATTAGTGCTGTTGAGATGACAACCTCTAGTAGGAGCTGAGGGGCCTCTGGCAGTGACTTCTATTGTCTCACCGCTCAGCAGGGTGAATTTGGCTATACCACTGGCTGGGCAGGCGAACTTTCCCTCGGGTCCTTCCTGAAGCAGCACACACCTTTCCCAAGGAGAGGAGGAAAGTTTATGTGTGGGGCTCTCTCTGCTGTCCCTCAGTAACCTCCAGTCTGTTTTGGACTGCAGGAAGGAGCCATAGAGTGGGCCAGCAAATTTTGGCCAGAGGGATTTATTTGCTTATGCTGTCAAAGTCCATGGTGATTGTATTGGTTTTTCTATTGCTGCTATAACAAATTACTGCATACATTGCAGCTTAAAAACCACACAAATTTATTATCTCACAATTCTGAAGGCCAGAAATCTGTGTACAATGGGGGCTCACCTGGGTCCACTTCTTAGCATCTCAGGGCTGAAATCAAGGTGTTTGCAGGGCTGTGTTCCTTTTTGGAGGCTCTGAAGATGCATCTGCTTTTAAGCTTGTTCAGGATGTCAGCTTGAGTTCAGCTCCTTGCAGTTGTGAAACCATAGAACTGTTTCCTTGCTGGCTGTCAGCCGGGGGCTGGTGTTTGCTCCTAGAGGCCAGCTTTTCTTCTCATGCTTTTCCAAAGACCCCTCTCTAACAGGTGGGTTGAGTACCTCTCATGCTTTAAATCTCTGACTTCTTCATCTGCCACATCTCTCTGCCTCCAGTCAGAGAAAGTTCTTTGCTTTTAAGGGCTTGTGTGATGAGATTGGGGCCATCCGGCTAATCCAGGATAATCTCCTTATTTTAAGGTCCATAACTGTAATTACATCTACAAAGTACATTTTGCCGTAAAATGTAGCACATTCACAGATTCCAGGGACTAAGATGTGGATATCTCTGGGGAGCACCGAAACTGCCACAACCATCTTTGGGTTGAAAGGTATATTTCATTGTGTCTTTGAAGTGTTTTTTTGGTGCCCTGGGCTTTTGTTGATCCCTCTTCTGCTCTCTGCTTTTTCTTGCCCATATTCTGAGAGTGACTCTAAAGTATAATAAACACGACCTATTAGGGTGCTTAATGCACAAACCAAAGAGAGGTGACTTTATTGTATGTCTGCTTTGCACCAGGCACTGTTCTAGGCAAAGAACATTCAACCATGAACAAGGCAGATATGATGCACTTGGAGCTTTCATTCTAGTGGGCACTGAGAACCAACTGAAAAGCTAAAACTGGAATTTGAGGAATTTTCCTCAGGTTCTAGGTCTGTAGAGCGAGGGCTATCTTCCCATGACAGCTTCCTGACAGCAGTCTTTGCCAACATGGGACACTGTGA
>NW_007730681.1:134627-135676 GCF_000696425.1 Galeopterus variegatus
AGCACTTGTCTGGGTTTTTGAAGATACAGGTTGGATTTTGTCCTGAATTATGTGGTAGTAGGTAGATATACTTAACTGTTTAGAAATTGCAAAAAAAAAAAAATTTTTTTTTAGTGCATTAAACACATCAAATTTAAAAGTTAATGTTTATTGAATTGTTTTTAAAAGATTAGTACTTTCCTTAGACATGAGTTTTATAATTTCCTACTTCAATAAAAAAAATTAATATATTTCTCAAAGGAAATCTTTACTGTTGTGTAAATAATTGGAGGCAGTGGTGATGGTCTGTGCATAATATGTGGCTTACTTGTTTTCAATTTGAAATAAAACATATTAATCCTAGGCCTGAGTTGGATTTTCTGCATATGAGCAAATTAGAGATTTGTGTCTACTTTATGAAGGTGTCAAAGGGAAGTTTTAAATGTCCCAATGAATGCATTATAATGTGCACTTGCAAGAGGAAGACAAAGTTGTGTATTGTGTTGAAGATAGTTTTTAAATATATGTATATCCACATCTCACTCTATGTAATAATAAAATAAAATAATTTATTTTTTTATTTTTAGTAATAAAATAAAAAATTTTTATTCAGTCCCTGAAAAATTTGGATATGGATAAGATTTTTGTAGATTGGAAATAATTTTAAATTACATTTTAATTTCACAAGTATTCTGTCTTCTGTATCTATTTGGTTGTAACTTCTAATGCATTAGTAATACTCTCTTCCAGTCTTCATTTTGTGTAGTGGTAATCTATAAGCCAATACTTAAATTCATTTAGCAAACATTGATTGGGCCCTAGCCAGTGCCGTGCACTGGAGCCAGGGAGGCAGATGTGTGCAAGGTATAGGAAGCTCTCTGAGTTGCTGTTCTGGTGGGGCAGTGGGCGGACAGACCAAGAAAGGTGCTCTACAGGTCCCTGATGGGTCCTCCTAACCTAGTCTTTAAGGATCAGGAATGAAGCATCCTCTAAGTTAGAACCTAAAGGGTAGATGGTAGGCAGGTAAAGAACAGGGAGTGGAATGTTCCAGACATAGGACATGGCATGTG
>NW_007730681.1:136291-140558 GCF_000696425.1 Galeopterus variegatus
GCTGTTCTGGTGGGGCAGTGGGCGGACAGACCAAGAAAGGTGCTCTACAGGTCCCTGATGGGTCCTCCTAACCTAGTCTTTAAGGATCAGGAATGAAGCATCCTCTAAGTTAGAACCTAAAGGATAGATGGTAGGCAGGTAAAGAACAGGGAGTGGAATGTTCCAGACATAGGACATGGCATGTGCATTGATCCAGAGAGGAGAGGGAAGAGAAGGTGGCATTTAGGGGAACTGCACGTGTTTGAGACAGTCGGAGTGGAGTGGATGTAGCTGTGGGGAGTTTGATGGGAAAAGGTGCGATGAGACATGACGCTATAGAGGTGAGCAAGGCCAGCTGAGGCAAACCTTCCCGAGCCGTGTTAGGTTATTGGGCCTCATCCTGAGAGCAAGGGGAGCCATCGAAAGGCTCCGGAGGCTGAGTGACTTGATGAGGTGAATACAAAACATAGAGTATTTCTGGGACTTTGAATGGTCTTTGAAACAGGGCTCACACCAGCCCATCTCTTCCCCTGCTAATGTGCTTCTCCCTTTCTTTTGGTTTTTCTTCTACAAGCATTTACTGGATACGTAGTCATTATGTGCCAGGAACTGTGCTATCCACTGAGATGAAATAAAACACCAGCTCAAAAATGAAAGCCAAATTGACTTCGCCAGGTTATTGACTTTTTTCTTTTTCAGTCTTCCATGACTTAACTATTAAGTTAGTGAGGATAGAAAGAATATAATGAAGCCATCTGTTAGACCCAGGAAGGATGGGGTACTGGCCCCAGAATGTTATGCTTTTGGGAAATGTTATGTTGTGATTAATACATTTTGCAGAAGTGGGTGGGAGTTTTTGAGTAGTACAGTAAGTATGTATGTATTCTCCCTCTAATGATATTATGATATTGAGTTGTGATCTAAAAATATTGAATAATACGTGAATTCCTGTTAGCCGAACACAGAAAGTACAGTCTTCCACTTAAGATTTTATTTTCCCGCTTTTGCCCCCTTTCCTTACTTCATACAAGAAAAGCATTTGCCTCCTGTGAACAGTGGAGACTTATATGAGTTCATAGCCAAGAGAAAGTTTTGCATTATGAAAATTAATAATAGGAATTCCAGTCTGTGAATTGCTTACTGGAACTCTTTGGAAATGAGATTTGGCAAGCTTTCTCTGCCTTTGTCAAGTAAGTCTGAGCAGGAGACCACAGTTAATAGTAGGTGTGGACACACGATTGTCAGACTCCATTTTGTGGTCTCTAGTTTCAAGGCATGAATTATTTCCTGGGGTTAATTTTATTCAAGGAACTTGGATGTCTTTTAGATCTGATACGTACTCAAGCCAACATATATTCTTTACCCTTCCTTTATTCCTGTCCAATCATCCTCCCTCTCTTATCTTTCATTGAATTAAAAAAGTTGTGAAATTGCTCGAACATACAAAAAGGTACAGAGAATAACATACAGAACAGCCATGTGGCCATCATTTTGCCATGCGTGCTTCAGATTCAGGTCCTATTCAGGAAATAAAACATTACAGATGGAGTTGATGCCACCCGTGTATCCATGCCTCTTTCCTCAGAGATAACCCTGGAGCTGCGTGTTTTTATCCCTTATACCATATATACTTACGTTCTGTCAGTGACAATATACAGTACTGGCTTGTGTGTGTTCACATTGCATAAATGTGTCTACTAATCTGTCACTTGTCTTTTTCATTCAATGTTATGTTTTTGAGATTTATCAATGTGGATAGATGTGGCATCTGGTTAATTTTAACTGCTGTATAGTATTGTATTTTTATACTAAAGCTTTAAAAATCCATTCTTCTAGTCTTTGGCTTGTTTTTTCAGGTTGTTTATGGTGTCTTTTGATATATCATTTTACTTTTAAAAGTTGGATTCATTTGTTTTCCATTTTGGTTTGGGATTTTTGTATTTTAAGAAATCCATCTCTACCCCAAGTTCATAAGTATATTTTCTTATATTTTCTCCTATATGTTTTAAACCTTCATTTTTTCTTTTAGCTCTTGAATCTACTGAGAATTTATTTTTGTATAGTGGTGTAAGATGGAAAATTTATTAATTTTTCTTACATGAATAGCCAGTTGTCCCAGTAAGAGTTATCGAATAGCCCATTCTTTCCTACCAATTCGTGATTTTAAATTTGAATGACTTGCTTCATTATCTTCTCTGCATTTTATAATGTCCAAGCACAGCAAAGTAAAATGAAGTCTTGAGCAAAATATCTGGATTATCCAAGCTTTAAACTCAATGCTGAATTTGAATTGTGTTTTTTTAACCTTGTGATATCAATCCATGCCTGTATATGTAAATCCAACCAACACTCCTTTAAATATGAAAATTTGCTTGCATTGACTACAGGCCGCCAATACTGTTAATGAATACTGAGCATATAATCTCAAATAAACAACTAGTGTAGGAAGAATTCTAATAATGGCATTGACAGTTCTACCTTATTACTTACGGATGTGTTTAGCTGATGTCTCTGTTGGAGACCAAAACCAAAATCAGTTAAACAAGCAAACAAACCAAAGTACAGACTATTGACAAGTCATATCATAAGACGTGGTATTGCGTCGGTGTCTGCTTATGTAAAGGTCTGATATCCATAGCAGATTTAACAAGGTCTTTATGTTTACATCTGTGGTCAACTCCGATGGGTTAAACAGTCATGCAGTAAGCCCTGCTGTGTGCCTGGAGTTTTGCTGAATTGTGGAACTTTTAAAGTAAGTAGAATAAGTTTGCCTCAATAGTAAGACATTTAATGAAAAACCTGAAGGAAAAATCATTACTTATGAAGATGTAAATTTATTCAGATGGAGAAGACATCTTCTAAGAACAGCAGGAACTGTTCACTGATTTGTACCCTTCAGGGGACAGATGACTGGTAATAGAGACAGTGGGCCAGTGTTGGGTCTGAGGTTTTTAGAAACATCTTTTGCACTTGGCGACTTGTGAACCTAATTGATGTGACACACCTGGCCTCATGCAGTTGGCATCACCGTGGATCCGACTTGGGGCCAGGTAAACCGTTTGGCTTCTCTTCACTGCTTCATAGTCCAGAGCAAATGGTAGTGTGCGGGCCAGACACAGAATGCACAAACAACCACATTCCTGCAAAGAATACTGTTAAAGAGTGGCTTGTGAACATTGTCCACGTGGTTGTCTAAGTGGTGCTCAGTCTTCATTGTGCAAAGGAATCCCTCGAGGATTCCTGGGTCACACTCTTAGCACCTGATTAAGTAGATCTCAGGTGGCCGAGAATCTGCATATTTAGCAAGAACCCCAGGTGGTTCTGATGCAGAAGCTCCCAAGGCCACATTGTGTAAGCGAAACCTGGTTATTCACAGTCCTCTGCCATGATTTTGGTTGTATTCAAGTGCAGCTGGTACCATTTTAGTTAATATCTCTCAATAAACTCACTTCTGGGCTAGCTGGTTAGCTCAGTTGGTTAGAGTGTGGTGCTGATAACACCAAGGTCAAGGGTTTAGATCCTTGTACCAGCCAGTTGCCAAAAAACCCCCACAACAAACCTCATTTCTTTTGGATGAATAAATTTAATGAGAAAGAAAACTGTATCACTGCTATAAAAATCAACTTCACTTGCTATAAATAGAAGATATACATGAATAGACATTAAGATAAAGATGTGTATATATGTGTGTATATATATTTATATACACATGTATGAAATCATAGGTAATACATTTTCCTTCAGGTTTTTCAATTTAAATGTCAACTTTGGGACAAGCTAATGTATGTGAGATATATATAAAAATATGTATATATATGTGTGTATGTGTGTATACACACACACACATACACACATATAAAAGGTAATAAGTGGATGGAATATGTGTATATTTCACCCATTTAACACTATCTTTTGTTTCAGTTTGGCAAATATTGAGTTAAAGAAAAGTGTTATAGGGGAAAGGCATTTTATCCCAAGCCTTCAGGAATTAGGATGAGGCTATCTTTTTTTTTTTTGTCTTTTTTCATGACCGGTAACGGGATCTCAACCCTCAGTGTCGTGCCCGTACCGCGACCGGCAACGGGATCGCAACCCTCGGTGTTGCGCCCGCACCGTGCTCAACCAGTGAGTGGACCTGTCTGTATATGGGATCCGAACCCTCAGCGGGAGCGCCGCTACGCTCCCAAGTGCCACACTCTACCGAGTGCGCCACCGGGCCGGCCCAGGATGAGGCTATCTTAACCTTGCAGCGAGGAGTATTTATAATTTTAGAAATAGCAAGCTAGAA
>NW_007730681.1:141227-142607 GCF_000696425.1 Galeopterus variegatus
AGCGGGAGCGCCGCTGCGCTCCCAAGCGCCACACTCTACCGAGTGTGCCACCGGGCCGGCCCAGAATGAGGCTATCTTAACCTTGCAGCGAGGAGTATTTATAATTTTAGAAATAGCAAGCTAGAATGTGGTTGATATGCTGTGAGATGATGACTCTAGCTCTCTGCCTAGTGGAGAGAGGACATCCCCACAAGAGAACAAGTTTGAGAGCTAGCCAGGAAACAGAGGAAGGATGTTGGCCTTTTTAAGAACTATAAAACCCTATTTGCAGGCAAGATCCTTCCAATTTTGGCAGTAAAGTTTCAAGGATGGAAAGAAGGAGGCAAGGGATGAAACCGTTTATAATTGTGAGGACTTACTATGTGTCAGGCACTGTTCAAAGTGCTTTGTACATATCCTTTAATTTAGCGTTCATTTAAACTCTATGCTATGTGTACTGCATTGTTAACTCTGCTGTATGGTTGAGAAAATTGAGGCATGGAAAATTTGAGTCATTTGCTCAGGGTTCTGTAGTCACCCCAGGTCCCCATGACCAGAGAATGGGAGAGGGGTGGTGGTGAATGACAAGGAAGAATCATAAGAATCTTATTATCACTTAGACTTTATAAAAGAAATGGATTAACTACCATGTTTTAAGTCTTAAAAATTTACATTGTTTATTTGGCATTTTCTGTTTTGTCCTGGTTTGTTTTGTTTTGCTGTACAATCCTGAACATCTATCATCCTGTGGGCCTCATGGTAACACAAAACACTTTACCTCCTATGGCTTCCAATTAAGACCTCTCAGTTCGTAGAAGTTCTCCTTCCTGCAAGGGCTCTGTAGGTTCAACTTCTAACTTTCAGTTGTAAAGTGAATAGAGAGAGAAAATAAAAACAAAACGCCCCACCTGTTTTGCTCATAAATTACTCTCTGTGGGAAGAACAATCATTAGCATGATCTGCGAATTGTATCTCAGAGACCTACCAGAGTATAGTATTTAAGGGAGAACCATAGGTCCCTCCGAGGACTGGGAGTGTGGGAAAACTGGACTCTGGGGAATAAACCATTCCAGAAGAGCTGCTGAATCAGGCTGGGCAAGTTCTTTCATGAAACCTTTACACAGATTTTTTTTTTCAAAAATGTGCATTCAAGATTAGGCCTAGATATGATGATCTTGGTAATACTAACTTAAACTTCTGCACTTAGAGTTCTTTTTAAAAGAAAACATTCCAGGCTGCTATTTTTCAGAGATACTGAGTCCCCTTCACTTCCAGCCATCTTCTGTGTAGTCTATATTATAATTTCACAGCAGTCTCCGATATGATAAATGTCAAAATAGCCCAACCTTCTCTCCGCTTGGAAGTGTCTGATATGACATTGAATAAAACAATGCTCATAGA
>NW_007730681.1:143376-180469 GCF_000696425.1 Galeopterus variegatus
TTCTTTTTTCTTCTTTAGCTTCGGCTGTCTGCTCTAATTTATCTTTTCTTTGGGCCTAATTAATTACTTTCTTATATTTACTGTGCAGTTAGGTGGTGTATAACAGCAACTAAATATATGAATTAGTAAATATAAAGATTTGACTAAAATGACATAAAAATAAGTGTTCTGTTTTAAATTTCCTGTTTTAGAAATAATGCTGAATTAACACAGTGAAAGACAATTCCTTTCTCCTCTGCTTTTCACATATTTATTTATTTATTTTTTTTGTCTTTTTCGTGATTGGTAAGGGGATCGCAACCCTTGGCTTGGTGTCACCCGCACCGTGCTCAGCTAGTGAGCACACCAGTGCTCCCAGCGCTGCACTCTCCCAAGTGCGCCACGGGGTTGGCCCCACAGCTTTAATTTTTACAGTTCCTTCTTTCTTGTGAGCCATCATAAACTTATGTCTCAGGGCCATTTCCACATTACCCGTCTTGCAGAATCATAGACAGAGTTGGGAATTTGTGGTCAGAGTTGTATTGGACACACATGTGCGCATGTGTGCAAGCTATTTTATCTATTGTATATTAACTAGCTTTAAATATATATATTCCTACACCATTTAAAGCCATTTATAAAAGAATTAGTAGTTCTTATCTGAAGAAAACAACATGTAAACATATAGTTAGAATAACCATAATATCTTTTATTTTGGTTAGGAGCTGGTTTGTTGTTTTTGAAATTCAGGATGGTGAATGGTTTTAATTAACTTGTTTATTTTCAATAGATTTCAGGTTTACATTTGAGCTCAGAAACAAAGTATTCTTTCTCATTCCAGATAGGACTGAACTCTACATCTTTCCCCAGTGAGGAGCTGGCTGAAGCCACAAAAACTTTGCTGGATAGTCTTGGGTCTCTGGCCCAAGAGGTAAGTACCAGAAAGTTGACCATCCACTCTCACTTTTTCCAATTCTAGTTTGGCCAAGGGGTTCCTTTTGATTGGAATATCATATGAGATGTAGTATCAATTTTAGAAGCATAAGTGATCTAAAAAATGATGTTTTGATCTTTTTACTTTAGAGATGAAAAAACCAAGACTCAGAGGTTGAGATAATTACTTACTGGCTAAAGGCCCAATATCTAGTCCAGAACTTTCTCCCATTGTTTGTAATTCCCTCTGCCCTGAGGTAATGGTATTTATAAAGAGAAGAATTCTCTCTCTCACCCACCATGCACTGCTTTTGTGTGACCAGCAACTTCTCAATTTTGCCTCCTCAGTAGCAAGGCCACAGTGGTTTTACCAAAACAAGTGTTTGCTACGTAGAGGGGATGACACAGTACCTCTAACTCAGCCTTTGAGGTTCAACTTAGGGAATACGGTCTCTTAATGAACATTAAGTGGCGTTTGCCTGTTAGGACTTGATGTTGACAAATGTACCGGGGTAATCTTTGTACTAGGATCAGAAGGCCTGTAGGCGCTTGCGAAAACAATTAACCTTTCCTGACTCCCAGCCTGCCAATGCTTCACGTGCCTGACTCCCAGCCTTGTTTCAAATTAGACTGAGAAAGGTGGAGCTGTCTGGAGCCCCCAGGCATAAGGAGCTAAGCCAGGGCCAGTGGGCACCAGCAATGCAGGCTGTATGCTATAGGACATGGGAAAAGATTAATTTGTGGGGAAATTTTCNGAATTCTCTCTCTCACCCACCATGCACTGCTTTTGTGTGACCAGCAACTTCTCAATTTTGCTTCCTCAGTAGCAAGGCCACAGTGGTTTTACCAAAACAAGTGTTTGCTACGTAGAGGGGATGACACAGTACCTCTAACTCAGCTCTTCTCTTGTCAACATCCGGCCTTTGAGGTTCAACTTAGGGAATACGGTCTCTTAATGAACATTAAGTGGCGTTTGCCTTTTAGGACTTGATGTTGACAAATGTACCGGGGTAATCTTTGTACTAGGATCAGAAGGCCTGTAGGCGCTTGCAAAAACAATTAACCTTTCCTGACTCCCAGCCTGCCAATGCTTCACGTGCCTGACTCCCAGCCTTGTTTCAAATTAGACTTAGAAAGGTGGAGCTGTCTGGAGCCCCCAGGCATAAGGAGCTAAGCCAGGGCCAGTGGGCGCCAGCAATGCAGGCTGTATGCTATAGGACATGGGAAAAGATTAATTTGTGGGGAAATTTTCTCAGACTTGGTCCAGCCTTATTTTTAGCTGCTTCTCTCTCTCTCTCTCTCTGTCTGTCTTTTTTGGCTCATGTATCTAACTTACCTATTTTTTAGTGCCCATATCATTGTTTCCAAATTCCAAAATTCGTGTTTTCCGACAATAAAAGCATTGAGTGTTCATTGTGGAAAATGCAGAACATTTGGAAAATACATACAGAAAACACCGAGATTACACACTGTTGACCTTTTAGTGTATTTTCTTCTGTCCTGTTCTTTCTTTTAATTCTGCTGTGTCTGGAATTGAATAGGCTTGACTTTCAAGAGGAGAAGCCCTCTTCCAGCCTATCATTCGTTACTCTGGTTATGAAGGCTGGTGGCCTTTTACAAGGTGGAGAAGCTGGGCCAACCGGGGTTCTTCCAGGAGGCAGAAAGAGAAAGAGAAGCTGCTTGGCAAGTCCATGGCTGTTCCTCCAGGGCCCTGTTAGCTGACATGGACATGCCCTGCATTGCCCGGGCAGGTCCAGCCCTCTTCCCCCTTGTTCATTTCTGGCCTTACAGAAAGCAAAGCAGGGACTGTCACAGGGGAGGCTGCCTCTAAACTCAGCATTTGGTTACATCTGTTTTCTCTGACATCACTGGCCCTGCCTTTTGTCTGGAGTAAAAAAAAAAAAAACAATAATTGCAAGCATATGACGTTCCCATGCTAATGAAACTCTCCAGCTGAACAATATGCATTTTTCTTGGCAGCCACTTTTTGTGCCCTGCTTGCTCCTGGTCCAGGACAAGTGAGGGAGAACCACCTGCTTCTCTCAGTAGAGCACCTTCAAGTGACTTTGCTGACAAGTTACTCATGGTCTAACTTGCAGTTTCTGTGGGACACATGGGAGAAGATAAGCAAATACATTTGTGTGTTTGGTCAGTATTTGGAAAGAAAGTGGGTTGTTTGGACCAACACACAACCCTGGAAAGGAAAAAGGGAGCTTGCATTTTCTGAGCAGTTGATGTAGTTTCACCCCATTTCTGGGTATAATCCACATGACAAACCTAAGGTGGGTCCTACTGTGCCCATTTTACAGATGACACTGAGGCTCAGAAAAGTTAGGCAACTTGTCCAGTCACCCAGTAAGTTAATTGGCAGAACTGGGATTTGAACCCTGGACTGTTGGACTCCAAAGCCTGTGTTCTTTCTTGTTGCTTTCTATTCCAGTATACCTCGGAGTTCATGATAAACTCTGGTGGTAACTGGAGGAGAAAGGAGACCCTTCAAAGGACTGTTGGACTCCAAAGCCTGTGTTCTTTCTTGTTGCTTTCTATTCTAGTATACCTCGGAGTTCATGATAAACTCTGGTGGTAACTGGAGGAGAAAGGAGACCCTTCAAAGAAAAAAGTAGGAGCTGGCAATTGGGTAGAAGTGGGACTTACAGAGTGAGAGAGATGAATCAAAGCTGACTTGAGGTTCACGTGTGAGTGATGGGGAAGGTGTGTCTGACAAGACTGGGAAGCAGGACAGGGAGGCAGCGTCCCAGATCTTCCCTACCCAGCACCAGCCAGGTGTTTGGCATTGCTGGATGTTGGGGGCTCAGCAGTGAACATGCTAACTTCTCTGTATAATGTGACAGAAGGAATACATGCAGTGAAGAAAAATAAAGCAGGGTAAGGGGGACGGACAGTGCTCTATGAATATTTCACAAGCTGCTATTTTAAAGGGGGTGAGTAGGGATTTGATAACTGTCTCTTTGATAAAGGGACAGTTAAACCTGAAGGAGGTGACAGCCTGTCCTTGGAGAGGGAAGGTTTGATAACTGTCTCTTTGATAAAGGGACAGTTAAACCTGAAGGAGGTGACAGCCTGTCCTTGGAGAGGGAAGGGCACTCCAAGCAGGGAGAAGACTAGATATGGGCACTCCAAGCAGGGAGAAGACTAGATATGAAGTCACTGATGATAGGGCACGTTTAAGAACCATGTTTAAAGACCAGGAAGGAGGCCAGTGTGGCTGAAAGAAAGTGAGCAAGTGAGGTGGTGGCCAGAGGTGAGATCAGAAAAGGAGGCGAGCACTGTAGAGGCCCTGTAAGGCTTTGAGTTTATTTGGAGTGAAATGGGAAGCCAGTGGAGGTTTGTAGCAGTGGGGGACACGATGTGACCTAGAGTTTACACTCTGGCTGTTTGATCGAGAAGAGATGGGGTGGGGGTGGGGGCACGGGAGGATGAAGACCATTGCAGTGGATTGAGAAAGCAGTAAGTCAGTTACCCATTCATTCACTCAGCAGATGATTATCTAACAGCACCAGCATTTGTGGGCTGGAGGATGAAAGGCGGCCTCTCCCTGTGAGTCATGTAGAGCTTCACAGAGCAAGAGTAGAGTGTTAGCTGAGGTGTGGGAGGATGAGAAGGAGTTTGCCCCAAAGAAGGTGCTGGGAAGAGCCAACAGTTTGCAATAACTCAGTGATTGTTGGTACCTCTCTCCAAAGATGTGTTGGCTTTACATGGGAAGAAATGTGGTTTTTGATTGGGGGTTGGTAAGCTGGAGGTAGGGAGGCAGCCTGTGGAGAGAGACGTGAGTGGATTTTACTCACTGTCATTTAAGCATCTCTAAGGCTGTTCCATCAACCAATGAAAGTTTCTTTCTGAAATGAAAGGTTCCCTTCCCCATCTATGTGCCCCACATAGGTTATGAAAAGATAAAGCAAGGAAAAGCTACCTACCTAATTGTGTTCTTGTAGAGTGTGCTAGATGCTTCCTCTCTGTAGAGAGAAATCTGTGTGACTTCTGACCCACCCCTGGAAAGTCTAGCTCCAAACTGGAGGCAGAAGGCGAAGGTTAGGACCTACAGTTGTCAGGACCATGTCACTCAGGGAACCAGCAGGCTCTGAGAGGTAGAAACCTGGACACATGGAATCTTCCAGGGTGTGTGCACGGTCCCACAACCTCACCTTTTTGCTTTCCATGGCTTAGTCTTCTCAGGTGGTGAGAACATGCAGTGATATTTCAAGGAATGTAGGGCTTTATTAATGATTTATTGTGAAATGTGTGGATATCCAAAGTGCTCTATAAATATTTAATAATAAGAGCAATTGGCCAAGAACTCTACAAGGTGCTGGAGTACATTTGTATGTGAGAGAAAGCACTGTGTATCAGTGATGTTTGTTGAGTATAAGCCACGGACAGCCTAGCTGCCTGGGGCTCCTGACATCCTGTTCGGGGCTGTTCTGTGCAGGGCACTCTCGTGTGTATCATGTGATTTACTCCTCACTATGCTCTGTTTTAGCCTCATCGTCTTGATGAAAAGTTGGGACTTCAGAGACGTGGTATGACTTTTGTAAGGCTGTAAACTAATGAGGGACATAGCTAGAATTCAATCAGTCTCCCACCTTATGCTTTTTCCATTGCTTGACACTTGACAGAGATTAGGGTAGGGGACGTAGCTGTTCAGAGAAAGCATTGGAAGATAATCCCAATGAAACAAAGTATCTTGATGAAAAGTTGGGACTTCAGAGACGTGGTATGACTTTTGTAAAGCTGTAAACTAATGAGGGACATAGCTAGAATTCAATCAGTCTCCCACCTTATGCTTTTTCCATTGCTTGACACTTGACAGAGGTTAGGGTAGGGGACGTAGCTGTTCAGAGAAAGCATTGGAAGATAATCCCAATGAAACAAAGTCCATCCCCAGGGGCTCCACTAACTTCTAGGCTGTGCTTCTCAAAGTTTAATGGGCATAGGAATCACCGGAGCATCTTGTGAAAATGCAGGTTTGAATTCTGCACACTAGCAGAAGGGGATCTCGGTACCTGCATTTTAAACAACCTCTCATATAATGCTGATGCTACTGGTCTGTGGACCTGAAATCAGCAAGGTTCTGGCAAACCTATCACAAGGCTTCGAGATGACGGACAAAGTATGTTCTGGGACATGGCTTTTGAGAGGTCAAGAAAATAAAATGTTCTTTCTCTTCTCTGTCCCCAACCTTCTCCGTCCTTTCCTCCCTCTCCACTTCCTCCCCATCTCTGACACCAGCTGTTCAGCATGAGGAGCTGGAGTGACATGCGGCAAGAGGTGATGTTTCTGACCAACATGAACAGCTCCAGCTCCTCCACCGAGATATACCAGGCTGTGTCCCGCATCGTCTGTGGCCATCCTGAGGGTGGGGGACTGAAGATCAAGTCCCTCAACTGGTATGAGGACAACAACTACAAAGCCCTCTTTGGAGGCAACGGCACTGAGGAAGATGCTGACACCTTCTATGACAACTCGACAAGTGAGCATCTGCAGACCAATCCCCGTCCCCAACCCTGTCCTAGCTCTAGACTCAGGCCGTGTCACCTCCTCCCTCTGTAGCAGTGTTAGATGCCTGTTTGCCCACCAGACTGAGCTCCTGGGGGAGAGAGGTTCTTCCTAATAAGCTGACTGTCCCCAGTTCTTTGAGTGGGGCTTGACACATCTCAGGTGCACAGTAGTGTGTGTCAAGTAATGAAAGATTGAAAGTCAGACTCCCCAATTTTCTGGTGGATGTGGGAAGGTGACTCCCAGAGTAATCAGGGATGAGATAGATACTGGCAGAAAGCCAAATCTTGCATGATCTCACTTGTATGTAAAATCTGAAAAAATCAAAAAATCGTAAAAGCAGAATGGAGGTTGCCAGGGGCTGGGGGCAGAGGATGGGGAGATGTTGGTCAAAGGATACAAAGTTTCAGTTATTCAAGGTGAGTAAGTTCTGGAGATCTAGTGCACATCATGGTGACTATAGTTAATAACACTGTATTGTATACTTGAAATTTACTAACAGTATATCTTAAGTGTGCTCACCGCACAGACAAAAAATGGTAACTGTGAGGTCATGGATATATTAATAGCTTGACTGTGGTAATCTTTTTACAATATATACATATAACAAAACATCATGATGTCATGATGTACACCTTAAGTTTATGCAATTTTTGTCAATTATACCTCAATAAAGCTGGAAACATTTTTTTTAAAGGATGAGAGGCTAGTACTTTTATCATTTTTATTGTTATTATTACTCCCATTGAGGTAAGCTTTATAATAAAAACTTAAAAAGGAGTTATCAGTAATAATAATAGTAATAATAATAACAACAACAAAAGCTAACATTTAGGTAAAATTTCCTATATTCTGTGCATTCTATTTATCTCATTTCACCCTCATGGTAACCCTGCAAGGGATGTTCTGCAACCCTCATTTCATAAGCTTAGGGAGGTTAAATGCCCAAAGCCACTTGATCATAGCTGATCCAAGAGAACAAGAAATCAAGTCCAAATCCACCTGGCACCATGCTTTTTCCTGTAAACCACACCACCTATAAATTACCTGTTAATAGTGGCGTGTGTGTACCATCCCACTTGAATATTCGATCTGCTGTTTATTTCTCGCTCTTAGTTGCAAGGCAGTGCTAACCTTGTAACACCATATCTGCTACCCACACTTGGGCAGTGTTGTGGGGATGGGTGTCCTGTGCCTGGTGGCAGCAGGGATCCAGTGTTACAGTTTCAAACAATGGCATCCTTTTCCTGGAAAACATGATGCTGGTGAGCTGTTCTCCATTTCCAACCGCAGGTGTGTCTTTCAGACACTGAGCGAGGAAGCTTTTTGTACATTACTGTAACACAAGAACCTTTTATGCTTCTGGAGTAAAACACTCCAGACATTGCAAGTTGCTTTTACAAGCCCGAGGAGGATGGCATTAGGGGCAGCTTTATGAAATGCCATCTTTCTCCCCCAGCTTGCACATCAACCCAAGGGAGGTTGGTAACAAATCCTCTTTTAAGAAAATTCTATTATCTTCACAGCATGTAGAGGATACTTGGTAACTAACAAAAACTGGAAAAACCCAGAATAAAAAAAAATTGGGGGTTCCTTGCAGATAATCAAACCTACTTGTCTGTTACAACTTTGGATTTTTTGTTTTGCATTTTTATTAAGTATAAGTATACTGGCAATGAAATTTATTAATTAAAGGGAAAATTTTGGTTATTGAAAACTAAAGTCTGAATTCAGCCCTCTGATCTCCCCTCAAGAGTCCTGGTGATTTTCAGTGAAAACAGAGTGGTAAGGGCTGGCATGAGGGTATGAACCTAGAGTTATGAGGGCTTGTGCATAGTAAAAACATTTTTCTAGCTCGGCTTGGTTGTGAGTTGGCCATCATCAGTGTTATAATAAGCTGATTATTTACCAAGCATCATTATAGCTTTACAGATAACATCTAAGTTAATCCTCTCTACATTTCTGCCAAGTAGATATTGTGAACATTATTTTTTCAGAAGAGCAAACTGAGCTCAGACGAATAAAGTTATTTGTTACTTGATTGTTAAGTGGTAGAGCTGGAATGTGAACCCAAGACTGTCTGTCTGGCTCCAAAGCCCTTGTAAGTCCCTACCAGCATATGACCATGCCTATGAATGAGTTTCATCTTCCATCTTCTTTGTAGCTCCTTATTGCAACGATTTGATGAAGAATCTAGAGACTAGTCCTCTTTCCCGCATTATTTGGAAAGCTCTCAAGCCACTGCTTGTTGGGAAGATCCTGTACACGCCTGACACTCCAGCCACGAGGCAGGTTATGGCTGAGGTAAGCTGCCCAGGCCCAAGACTTCCTCCCCAGAATCCTCCCAGAAATAGAAGCAAAATAAAGGTGGCTTCAGATGGAGTGTGCTGAGTATACTCATGGCTCTTCTGGGACTTCCAAAGAATGAAAACCTCAAGTCTAATCCAGACCAGAGCTGGCCATTGAGGGCCAGCTCCCCAGCCTTAGGTATTTAAATCATGACTATAGGCAGGCATTTCTTGGGGATAGGGGGTGAGGGAATGACAAGGGGTTGCTGAGATGGAGTATCTTTTCAGGGAGTAGCTGAGTTGCTCATTGTCTCTGCCTCTCCTCCTTTTTCTGTGGGCCCTGGCTCCCTGCCTGACTCAAGGTGAACAGGACCTTTCAGGAACTAGCTGTGTTCCACGATCTGGAAGGCATGTGGAAAGAGCTCAGCCCCAAGATCTGGGCCTTCATGGAGAACAGCCAGGAAATGGACCTTGTCCGGGTGAGTGTCCTCTGATTACTATGTGGCTGCTTAATACTGGAGAGTTGAGTTTCTGGTCACTTTCCCAGAAGTGACTGAGATGAGAATTCTTTAAGTTGAGATATAGTGAGCATAGCTCAAGCCACAGGGCTGCTGCCTTTCTGGAAGTACAGGCCATGGTGCAGAGGTAACAGTGTGCACATTGGCATCCATGTCTCTGGTGGTCAGTGGATATACAGGCCATGGTGCAGAGGTAACACTGTGCACATCAGCATCCATGCCTCTGGTGGTCAAATACCAATTTTCTACAAAACGTAATGAGGGCTGGTATTTGGAAGTAGTTTGGTGCTTGTAGGATCTTGGCTATTTTTATTTCTGCCTCCAGCTCCTGACCCAGTCTCAGCATATTCTTTAGCCTTCCTGTGTCTTGGTAGTTCTTAGAAGAAGGTGTGGGGGCAAAAGTGTGGTCTGACACGTAGACAGACCTGAGATATTTGTTCCTAAGGCACTGTTGTGCGCAGAGCTGCCGTCACTGCGTGGAGGGAGGGGAATTGCAGTTAGTGCTTCCGAGCCACTTGAGGGAGATAAGTGCTCTAGAGACAATTGGATTCGGAAGCGGAGCAGTCTCAGCAAGAACAGAATGTCTCCTTTGCTTGAGCTTGAGTGCCATTTAATCACATCTTCCCTGCCTTGGGCTGAGTGAGAGTCATGAGACTATTTCCTATTTCCGTGGTAAGGGGGGCCTCTTCCTTTTGTCTCTGCTGCCACTAAGAAGTAGGAGAGGATTTTGCCTGCTTTCTTGTCTTAGACTGCATTGATCCAAGGGATGGCTGAGTTTTAGAGGCTGTACCTGCCTGGTGGGAACTCTTCTGAAGTTGGGGACTGTCCCCTGGTATCCTAGGAGGCAGGTTACCAGAGAAGAAAGCTCCGGTGATGAGAAGCCAGGGTCTCCTTTGTTGCACTAGTCCTTTTACACAAGTGCAGAATTCTTCAATTGGAGCCTGTAAACAAGGAACTTCAGTGAGAAAAGCATGAACAATAATTTGTATGCATATACACTGACTAATAGCAATAGCTCATGCCCTCCAAGTGTGGGTCTCTGCTGGGCTGCAGTCTCTCCTCTGTAAGGAATTCACATGATCTTGCCATGGACAGCACTGTAGACCTCAGTGTGGTCTCAGGCCTCTTCTTCCTGGTCTTCTCCTAAGAATCCATATTTCTTCTAGCTGGATTTTTTCTCTATGGGTCTCAGAGTATGATAAGGGGTCCTGCGGACTCGGTGAGTTTTGATTTGTGGGCTAATAGACACTTCCCTACTCTTAAATCGAGAGTTTGCCTTTGACACTCCAACTGCATATAAGCTCCCAGTTCTTATAGGACAAGGCCCTTGTAAACATGGCAGTGGTGTTCATTAGGAATCTAGCTGGGAGAATCCAGGGTGTGTGATAGGAAATGGAGAAGCTATGGCTAAAGCGAAAGGCATGGCATGCCTTAGAGAGACTTTTGTGTCAAGCTTAGGAACTTAAGCCCTGGGGGACCATGAAAGAATTTTAAGCAAGGGGAGATGAAGATGTGGTACTCTGATATGATGGATGAATTGAAGAGGGAGGATGGATGGATGGAAGGCAGAGAGCAGGGCAGAGGCTCTCCGAGTGTATGGCCAAGGTATAATGCAGGAGGTGAGGCTGGGGACTGCTTGGTTGTGGGGCAGTGAACGAGCCGGAGGCATCAGGGTGATTCTTGATTTTCAGTTGGGTGGATGGTGGAGACGTCCAGTAGGCTGTTGGCTTTTGGGGTCTGCAGTGCAGGAGGGTGGTCAGGGCTGAAGACACAGATTAGATACCCGTCCTCCTGGGGTGGAAGTCAGAGGAGCCTCCTTCAAGTGCTTTCCTCCCTCCCTTAAGGAGTGTTCACTTACCTCCACCAGCATGGGATTCTCAGCACCTCTTGCAGCCAGACATCTGGTCTATGAGGCAATGCCTGAGGCTAGTGCTTTTGCTGGGGTAGCCCTTATCTTTCTGCTGTCTCTGCCCACTGTCAGTGACCTCACTGGGCATATCTCTGTGGTCTTGCTGTCCTTCTTGGACATGTTGCCACACTGGGCAGGGCAGCCCTACCCCAAATGCCATTTCTCTTCATACTGCTCTTATTCGTTCAGTTCAAGTATCCAGAGTAGTTTCAGAATTGCCAGCTCATGCCTCTGTGAACTTTTGTGAGGTGCAACTTTGTATCTATTATGTTAACAAAATACATATAATTGTTTTACTGATGAGAGTATAAATTGTTATTCCTTCCTGGAAGGCAATTGGGAATGAAAATTTCAAGAACCATAAAAAATATGCCAACCTCCATTCCACACAGCCCCAGGGATGTAGCCTGTAGAAGTAATTTTAAAGAAGTCACCGTATGAGAGAAAATGTTATGGCGCTAATAATTGTTATTGTGAGAAATTGGAAATAGACTAAATGCTCAGCAGTACAGGAGTAGTTAATGAAATTATAGTATATAAACTTTATAAAGTCATTGTGCTGCCATTAAAATAATAAGTATGAAGCCACAAGGGGAAAAAGTTTATAATGTTAGTGAAAATAAGACTGATTAACAAAAGCAGCAGTCTTCAGACCCCTGGAGATTGCAGTGCGGTAGAGCCAGGGCTGCTGCTTCCCTCCCGATGCTGTGGCAGGCGTTGCAGGTGCGTCTTCTTTTTGCTGAGTTGGCAGCCCACCTGTTTTCCTGGCAGCAGCGCATCTGCACAGGTCTCTGCGCCAGCCCCTCTGGATCTGCTGGTTGAGCACCAGATTGACTTGTCCTTCTCTTTCTTGGTGGCCCAAGCGGCTAGGGAGAATAGGAGATGGAAAATAGGCCTCCTTTGTGTCATAATCCATACAATTGGTCATGCAGTTGGGAAAGATTATATTTTACTTGGTTTAACTAGCAGCATAGTTTTCCCTAACTAAGCAGTAAAAGTAGGTTCAGTCTAGAGATAGGGTTTTTATGTAGGATCATCAGACTGGGTCTCGGAAGAAGAGGGGCAATATAATGCAGTGAGGGGGTACATTAGAGTCTGAGGGTTTGTGTTTCATATCCTGGCTTTGCTACTTATTAGCTGTGTGGCCTTATATTAGGGACTAAACCTCTCTGAACCTCACTTTCCCATCTGTAAAATGGGAAATATTAATGGTACTCTCCTCATGGAGTCAACATAGTAACTGTACAGAGTAAGTAGTATTGCTGTAACTGTTGTTAATACCATTAAGCTGAGCTATTTGATATAATGGAAAGGAGGTGTACTCTGAATTCTGATGGCTCTGACTGTTAAGTCACAAGTCCATACCTACCTATTATTATTATCATTGTGACTCAGCCTTGGTTAAAATCACATTCTTTTTTATTGAACCTCAGTCTTCTCACTTGTAAAATGGGGACATTGTTATCTACCTCATAATTTTCTGTGAAGATAAAAAAAGAGATAATGTATGTGAAGGCATCAAATAGCGCTCATCAAGATTTAGTTGGTGTTTACTACTTGTATTTTCTCACTGGAATGGCAGATGCTCTTGGACAGCAGAGGCAATGACCACTTTTGGGAACAGCAGTTGGAGGGCTTAAATTGGACAGCTCAAGACATTGTGGCATTTTTGGCCAAGCACCCGGAGGATGTCCAATCTGCTACTGGCTCTGTGTACACCTGGAGAGAAGCTTTCAATGAGACCAACCAGGCAATCCAGACCATAACTCGCTTCATGGAGGTGAGTGGAAAAAAAGATGTTAGGGTTCTTTGTGCTGGCATTATCCATTTTTATGAAAGAGGGTGGATCACTGATAAAAATGGAATGGTTAAGTAAATTTTGGTAGGTTCACTCGATGCAATGTTAGGTAGCCAATGGAGGGGAAGAAACCAAACCAGCAAGTAGTATGCTTGTTCTGACTGTGTCTATTTACGAGTTATGTGTACGTGTTAACGGAGACCAGAAACTAAGATACAAAAATAAGAATAGTGTCTTGGTGTAAGGGTGGTGAGATTGTGGGTGGTTGGATTTTGTTGTTGTTGTATGGTTCTAAAGGAATTCTTGATCACTTGTGGTTTGATTTTATATCTGTTATGTGGGTCATTTAGAAAAGGCTATGGCTTCTTTCTCTGAAAATAGTTTGGACTGTAGGAAAGTGTAGAAATAAAATGTGTATAGTCTTACATCAGTATCCCTCAGGCCTAATACAGGGCTTGGCATACAAGAGGCACTCAATAATATTAGTTGAATGAGTAAATAAAACAAAATCTAGGTTTATTCTATATTGACTCAAGATCTGTTATGTGGGTCATTTAGAAAAGGCTATGGCTTCTTTCTCTGAAAATAGTTTGGACTGGAGGAAAGTGTAGAAATAAAATGTGTATAGTCTTACATCAGTATCCCTCAGGCCTAATACAGGGCTTGGCATACAAGAGGCAATCAATAATATTAGTTGAATGAGTAAATAAAACAAAATCTAGGTTTATTCTATATTGACTCAAGAATGTTTCTATCCATTGTCTTCCAGGTTTTTCTACGTTCATGCATACGAATGCCTAATCGCAAGAAAGCATTCCTTTAAGATGTTATTATTTAGGAAACTTATCCAAAATCTAATTCAGGACAGATAAAAGTTTTAAAATTTAGTTCTAAAAATTATGTTACTTAATAGGGATGAATAAAAGATTTTTTTTGCTCTATTTGATTGTTTGATTAGTTGCTGTTACTCAAAATTGCTATAAAAACATAAAGGAAAATAAAATATTATCCTTGTTTTCACCCCTTTCTCTCCATAAAAATCAATGCTAGTAACTTATCTCTAAATACTTTCAGCATTTCTCTTAAATTTCAGTTAAAAACCAAAATGATCCATTCCTGGTTGAAGATTAGACAACTACTTTAGAAAGGATTAGAGAGTGAGGATAAAAAATCATGCAGTTAGTACTTGCCTTGTAGGGTAGCATCTGTGTCGGCCACTGCCTGTTTTCCTGACCACCAGTGTTCTCACAAAGGCTGTTCCTCCACCAGTGTGTCAACCTGAACAAGCTGGAGCCGATAGCAACAGAAGTCCGGCTCATCAACAAGTCTATGGTGCTGCTGGATGAGAGGAAGTTCTGGGCTGGTATCGTGTTCACTGGAGTCACTCCAGGCAGTGTTAAGCTGCCCCACCATGTCAAGTACAAGATTCGAATGGACATTGACAATGTGGAGAGGACGAATAAAATCAAAGATGGGTAAGTGGAATCCCATCGCCACAGCCCAGTCTTGGGGAAGTCAAGTGCAGCTATTATGACAAGAGGTACTTTATTTTAACTAATAATTTAGTAGAAATTTCAACAAAAAATAACTCAAATGGGTGGCACGATTTTGGTGAAATTGGTACATTCATTTCTAAAGGGCATTCTTTCAGAGGTCATAAGATATCAGTAGCTATTGATTCAGCATTTCCACTCAAGGGAATTAATCCCAAGGAATGAAGTCAACAGCAACAACAACAAAAATAAATAAGGAAAAAAAGATGTTAGGGTTCTTTGTGCTGGCATTATCCATTTTTATGAAAGAGGGTGGATCACTGATAAAAATGGAACGGTTAAGTAAATTTTGGTAGGTTCACTTGATGCAATGTTAGGTAGCCAATGGAGGGGAAGAAACCAAACCAGCAAGTAGTATGCTTGTTCTGACTGTGTCTATTTACGAATTATGTGTACGTGTTAACGGAGACCAGAAACTAAGATACAAAAATAAGAATAGTGTCTTGGTGTAAGGGTGGTGAGATTGTGGGTGATTGGATTTTGTTGTTGTTGTATGGTTCTAAAGGAATTCTTGATCACTTGTGGTTTGATTTTAGGTACTGGGACCCTGGTCCTCGGGCTGATCCCTTTGAAGACATGAGGTACGTCTGGGGCGGCTTTGCCTACTTGCAGGATGTAGTGGAGCAGGCGATCATCAGGGTGCTGACGGGCACCGAGAAGAAAACTGGTGTCTATGTGCAGCAGATGCCCTACCCCTGCTATGTTGATGACATGTAAGTTACCCACAAACCACCGTCTTTATTTAACCAGTTAGCACTTTTCCAGGTAGAATGTGTGTGTGTGTGTGTGTGTGTGTGTGTGTATGTGTGAATCATCTGGAAATAAGATGCCAGATATAGGTTTCAGCCACATCATAGACAGAAATACTTACGTGCCCACAAGTAATCCTCCCTCTTTTCTTGCCCATGGTTACCACTGCTTTTATTTTTTATATTCTACTCTTTTGGTCAGAATTTGCCCAGTCTGCAAGTTTGAAATGTGTCATGGGCAAACACATGCAAGCACATATTCTCACGTACCTCCAAACACAGAAACAGCAGTCTACACTTGTAAAAGCAGATTTGGTGTCAATTTATCCACTTCCTCTAAGTGGTAAACCACATTTTGAAACAATCCAAATGAAACTGAACAAAGCTTCTTTGTCTTAGATTTTTTAAGATAATCTTTTAGTGTTTAGTCACTAAGCTGGCAAGTTCTTATTGTGGGAACTCTGCCTTTGGATCTAATGATTTCTTATAAGTGAGAATGGGCAGAGGTGTAGTTATTCCAAACATCTGAAATATTTAATGTGCCTTCCAAATTCTGGAAATTCTCTTATTCTCTGTTTTTGTTGGTGGTGGTGTGTGTGTATGTGTGTGTAGGAATTGGTGCAGAAAGAGCAGGTTCCTTTCCTTGTGTTTGCTGTTTTGCATTGAATGACCTATTTCCTTGTATGGTTATCTAGCTTTTCCAGGTCATCAGAAAATATCTTGCTTTTCACCTTCAGAATAATTAGACAGAATTTTCCAAAGGACTTTTCTAAAGACCCCTAAGCCAAGGTTTACTCTAGAAAGGATGTCTTAACATGAGAATACGGGAGTTCAGGGGCATTAAGAGCCTTGCTAGTTGTCACACAGTGAGTAAATGCCTAAGTGATAAATCTGGGACTTGAACCTCAAGTGGCAGGGTCCAAAATCTGTGTCCCTTTTACTTTGCAGCATTGCATTTCCTAGTCTAGTTTGGAATCGGAAATATTACTGCCTGAAGTGTATTCCTGCACTGTGATAAGAGTTATGCTAAGCAAATCAATAGTGAGATGATGTTGGAGGTGTTGAATGAGAGCATGAGTTGGGTTTTTGTTTTTGTTTTGATTCTTAGTACTTTAAAATAATTCACTTTTAGCTTAATGACATTCCACAGTTACTAAGTTCTTACAGAAAACCCCCAAAGAAAGTTTACTTGGCGACACTGTGTTAGCCTAATTTTTATGCCTACCTTATGCTGTTCATGAAGCATCCATTAAGCTGTGCATTTCAGAGTCCAGAGTGCCCGCACTTCTGTGGCCCAAGTGTGGTGTTCCTCCAGCATGCAGGCTCTGAGGCCTTGACCCCATGAGCCTGGCTCACATGTGTCTTTCATTCTCCCCTTGCCCTCCAGCTTCCTGCGGGTGATGAGCCGGTCAATGCCCCTCTTCATGACACTGGCCTGGATTTACTCTGTGGCTGTGATCATCAAGGGCATAGTGTATGAAAAGGAGGCACGGCTGAAGGAGACCATGCGGATCATGGGCCTGGACAATGGCATCCTCTGGTTTAGCTGGTTCATCAGCAGCCTCATCCCCCTGCTCGTGAGCGCCAGCCTGCTCATGGTCATCCTGAAGGTAAATCTGCCTCACTCACTCTTCCTTGCTAGAGAACTCCTGAACAGTCCAACACAGCCTAAGGGAGGAGAGGAAGAAAAGCACACTCTGGGAGGCCAGGCATTCTACATGTCATTTCCTACAGTTCCCTCCGTTTATAGTTGGAGAAAGTGAGGCCCAGAGAGGGGGCGGCAACCTACCCAAGGTCAACCCAGCTGGTTAGCAGCTAAGCATGACTAGAATTCAGGGCTCGTGCTTTCCAGGTAAGCACCTACTTAACTGCACCATGCTGCCTACTTGGCAGTGGCTCGTGGATGCTTTCTTAGAAGAACTGGGTGGTCCCAAAGTGTATAAAAACTATAATCAGAAGGATATATGCTGTCACAGGTCAGGTTGTCTGTAGGCAGAGGCTGAAACAGAGTTTGGCATATGGTTATTTATTAGGGATCAACACTTGTGGAAGGGATGTGGGGTGTGCAGGATTGGGCAGAGGGAGGAGTTGAACTGTAGTGTGTGGCCAATCCCCTGGGGCACCCTGGAGCATATACAGTTTGGTGGAGTTGTTCCTCACTGAGCTGAAATGTCTGGCCCCTTTTGCTCCCTCAAGGCCTCCCTCCCTGACACTCTCTATCTCAGCCCCATCAGTCAGTCAATGAATGTTGGCTGCCCTGGAAAGTGTTATGTTCCAGGGCCAGATGGCTCTCTGTAGCTGTGACAAACCCAGAGATGTTGACACCTGGGGGCTGTCTACTGACAACCAGCAATAAGCCCGCCCTTAAAGGAGACTCTGGACAGTGCACTTTTGTGTCTGCCCCATACATTAACATATGTATATCCCAGTGTTCTTTCTGTGCAATCATTTCATATAAGGATGAATGATGTAAAAATAAATATTTTTGAGAAGAGGAGAGTGCAAAGGGATAGGAAGTGACATTTAATTTAATACTAGCTACCATCTGCTACAACTGAGCATTTACTGACTGCTGAGCACTGTTTAAAGCACATCACATGTGTTGCCTTATTATGTCCTCACTAAATAACCCATTTAACATACAAGCAAACAAAGCCAAAGGTCAAAGCCTTCACTGAGGGCACACAGCAGGATGGCAGAGCCAGGATTTGAATGCAGTTCTTGCTAAAAGCAAACCCGTCCCTCATGCTCTGGTATCTAACTGCAAGGGGCTGAGCTCTGTGGTAGGGTGGTGGTCCTGCAGCTAGCACATGGGTGCTGCTCTGGAACCACTGCAGGCTGGCGGGTCCTGCTGAAATATACCCAGTGGCTGGGGAGAAGCTCAGAATATCCATAAGAGTTCAAATAATTGTGAGAATGCAGAATCCATGGTTATCAGAGGGAAAATCAAGATTGCCTGGCCATTTCCCTCAGCTTTTGGAGAGAGCAGTCATGTGGGACATTATTTCTCACAACTCTTTTTGGTGCCAACAGTCATAGTCCTTATAAAAAGAGAAACCAGTTAATATTACCTGTTGGAGAAATGAATAGCAAAATCAGCCATTGAGATAGAATAGAAAGCCCTGGACTCTGTTCTATTCCTAACTCTGCCATGATTTTTCTGTGTAGTCTTGGGTAAGTCCTTTCTATTCTTGAGGCCTCAATCAGAAAAATGAACAGCATTATTTCTGCATTATCTCTAAGATGAGTATGAATGAACCCTGAATTTTTTTCCATAGATCACACAAGTGAGTGCTTGGGCTTGTTGAGGCAGCTCATTTAATGGGTCTCTTCCTTCCCAGTTAGGAAACCTGCTGCCTTACAGCGACCCCAGCGTGGTGTTTGTCTTCCTGTCTGTGTTTGCTGTGGTGACTATCCTGCAGTGTTTCCTGATTAGCACGGTTTTCTCCAGAGCCAACCTGGCAGCAGCCTGTGGAGGCATTATCTACTTCATGCTGTACCTGCCTTACGTCCTGTGTGTGGCATGGCAGGACTATGTGGGCTTCACACTCAAGTTCTTTGTGGTGAGTAATGCTGGCCCTTCTGCAGTAGCTGCACTCAGGGCCACTCCAGGCCTTTGACCTCCCCTCTGCAGTCCCAGAGTAGAAGCAGCAAGTTGAGAACAGAATGAGAGTCTCTTACCAATGAGACTTGAACCTCAGTTCTAGATTCTAAGCTCTTTGAAGTCAGGGGTTGTGTCTTATTAAATTATTTATCTTTAGTTCTCTCAGTGAATGCTGGTTGAATTGAATTTTTCGAAGCCAAACTGCATTTGAACCTGTCTGGGGATCGGTGGCATTGGGGAATGACTTTAGGCAATAGATGCCATCTTCACCCTTTCTCTCTTAGCTCTGTTGTCCACATTAAGCTTGCCACAAAGTGAGGGCCACAGGTAGAACTGAGGTCAGATGTGGCTCCTTCTTGACTCTGGTCCCTTGTGTCCAGTGTGGTGTTTTGCTTGAGTATTGTTTTTCTGACCTGAGCAAGACTGAGAAGCAGGTATCCTGTCTTCCCATAAACCCCTAACTTGGACACTTCCTTCCCTTATACAGAGTAGGGGAAGCCTTGGAGCCCCTGTAAGAGCAAGTTTCCGGCTGTCTCTGGCTCACTTATAAGGAAAGCTAACAGTCACTCACAGGATACTCCAGGTGCCTCATTCTCACCCCCATAGACATCAGCAGCCCCTGACAGGCTCCTCTGATCCTGAGTCATCACTGGCTGAGCACGGAGCCTGAGAAGACCTTGACAGAGAGTGTGTGGGTGTATGTGTATGTAGGGGGCAGGATTGCTGAGCCTTGGGGTATCTTTAGAAGCATAAAATTCTAAAAGTTTGACATTCCATCATACATGCATTTCTGAAATGTGTGTGCATAATGAGTGGTTATAAATGGAATCATTTTATATGCTACAAGGGAGCCCACTCCCCTAAAGGGACTCTGTAGATGAATACTTCCATATCCTATAATTGATCCAATTTGCAAATTCAAATTTCTCCAGGTGTAATTTACATGAGAAGTGATAGAAAAATGAGAGAGACAAGGAAATAGATAATTGACTTTGCCTCTTTCTCACAGAGTCTGCTGTCTCCTGTGGCTTTTGGGTTTGGCTGTGAATACTTTGCCCTTTTTGAAGAACAGGGCATTGGGGTGCAGTGGGACAACCTTTTTGAGAGCCCTGTGGAGAGAGATGGTTTCAATCTCACCACTTCAGTCTCCATGATGCTGTTGGACAGCTTCCTCTATGGGGTGATGACGTGGTACATCGAGGCTGTCTTTCCAGGTACGCTGAGCTTCCACACTGCTTTGGCATCTGCTAGGGAAGCATGATCTCTAGCTGCAGAGCTTTCCTTTCCTTGTGCTGGCATTTCTGCAGGAGTGGGGCTCCCTGGGAAGTGGCTTAGGCTTTAAATCCATGGCAAACAAATAGCTGATGCTGAAAGTACAACTGTTACTACTTATATAACACTTGTTTCTTGAGCACTGTGTGCCAGGCACTGTGCAAAGTGTTTTATATACTTTGGTTTACTTACTTCTCGTAAGGCTTCCCTTAGGTAGTTACTGCTAGAACCAGTACTTTTCAAATGAGAGAACTGTGGCTCATAGAAGTGCCTATGGTCATACCAGCTGATGTGTTGGTGCCTGAAGGTGAACTCAGTTGGGTTACACTGGTTCAACAAGCCCAGGAGATTCCTTTCAATGCTGACTCAAGTCTGTAATTCTGTGTCCCCAGAGTGGGTACCACTAGGGAGGTTCTGTTTCCTGAGTACAGGTTATACTGGCTCTAAGCCCTTACCTGTGATTTAATCAAATTAATATTCAATACAATTTCTTTTGATACTTTCTTTAATATATCTCTTGACCAAGTCCAAGATGAACCTTCCTTGGGATAAATTTTCATGTAAGATCAAGTTCTTGGAGAGTGAGGTTTGACTCTATTTGGTTCACCTTCTGATTCTCCTCTAGGGAGGTGTATATAAAATGTTTATTACCCCTCCCTGAACTTCTTTCATTGAATATGCAATTTTGCATCACACGGATCTGGATTCAAATTCTGACTTCTTAACTTACTGGCTGAGTAAACTTGGGTAGGCTACTTATCCCTCAGTTTCCACATCTCTAAAGTGGGGATTGCACCTGCCTCATGGGCTTGTTTGGAGGACTCTGAGAGGTGCAGAGTGTACATTGTATATAGTGGTTTTCAGGAAATGTTAGCTCCCTCTCCCCCTGCCTCGATTCCAATCTGTTCCTTCTCCAGAGAGTGTGTCAAGGAGGGACTGGATCTGGCTGGGAAACCTTGGAAATATGGGGATGGCACTCAGCTTGGATCACACCTGTGCTTTGTTTTCAGGCCAGTATGGCATTCCCAGGCCCTGGTATTTTCCCTGCACCAAGTCCTACTGGTTTGGTGAGGAGAGTGATGAGAAGAGCCACCCTGGTTCCAGCCAGAAGGGAATGTCAGAAAGTAAGTATTCCTGACTGCCCTCCCCTTACGCTAGTGCTCCTGCCCTTTGAGAAGGTCTAAAACCACTCTAGTGGCAGAGAAATCACATGCAATGTCTCTTAACAAATTCTCCCATGCCATTGTGTCCAGTGCTGTTGACTTATTGGGGAGTCCCTGTCTGGATCCCTGAGGGACATCTCTTTTATTTTCTCAGCTTCTAGAAAAGTGTCTTTTGATCTCTGTACATTTAACTCCCCCCTTCCCATGCATACTTTTCCTGCAGTCCTCACAAACTAGAAGGAAGAGGTAAAGACAACTGTGATTATGGAACCATAGCCTCGCTGCCTGCTTTGTCATGGTGGCCTATGTATGGCCTGTGCATGCCGGCACCAAATGGCGGCCGCAGAGTTCGGCCTGTGCTCCTCAATGTTCTCATCCTCCATTACCCAGAGCCCTGATCCTCTCCTGGCTTGACTGCAGGTAGAGGCACCTATAGCTCAGCAAAGGCTCTGCTTTCTGCGTTCTTTATGCTCAGTGTGGCTTCCTTCCCAAGTAGTTAATGAAGTCCTCTTCTGCTGATCTCTTCTGTGCCCTTGCAGCAGTAGTCTACGGTGCTCCTTGGCTTGGCAACCTTGCCCACGGCTCCAGCAGCTTCTCCCACTGTTCCTACTCTTCTTCCCCTACCTCTTCTCTACACCTAGCTCCTATTTCAGTCACCTCGAACTGCTGAGTCATGTTCTTCCACCCTCTATGCCTTCATATGTACTGTTTCCGCTCACAGAGAACCTTTTCTCCAACATGCTTGCCTTCTAAACTCCTTCTTACTCTTCAAGATCTAGTTAAGTGTCCCCTCCCCTCAGCAGCACTCCTAGATTCTCAGGTAGTCAGTCACTCCCTCCCCTGAGCTTCCATAGAGTGTAAAGAAAAAAAAAAGCAAAACACCCTTTTTGTTTAAAAATAATTATAGATGCACAAGTTGCAAAGAAATTGCATGAGAAGGTTTCCTTATGTCCTTTTTTCAGTTTTCCCAAATGCTAACACCATGGATAACTATAGTACAATATCAAAGTCATGAAATTGGCATTGGTTCAAATGCTACCACTTAATAGCCACAGTCATCTTCCTTCTTCTTCAGTCCTTGACACCTATCAACCACTAATCTGTTCCTCACTTCTACAGTTTTATCTCCAGAATGTTATGTAAATGCAACCATAGTAGGTAACCTTTTGATACTTTTTTTACTCAGCCTAATTGCATTGAGATCCATTCAAGTTGTACTGCATATCAACAGTTCATTCCTTTTTCATTGCTGAGTAGTATATCATGGTATGAATATACCACAGTTTCATGGCATTTTTAGATGTGTTTTTTAAACAGCTTTTAGCATCCTATATTTTAATTGCATTTCAACTCTTTTTCCCTTCATAGTCTGTGAATGCTCCTTTATCATTATATTTCCATCACCAACACCAGCACCCAAATAGGCCCTAAGCAAATATTTATAACCTCCTGCCTGCCTGTGAAACCAGTGCGGCCATGGAGAGAAGACAATTCAGAAAGTACAAGCTCACCTCGCGTGTATATATATACTCCACTCGTCAGTATTCTCTGTAGGTTCATTTCTGTCTTCTCTCTTCTCACAGTCTGCATGGAGGAGGAACCCACCCACCTGAAGCTGGGTGTGTCCATTCAGAACCTGGTGAAGGTTTACCAAGATGGCATGAAGGTCGCTGTCGATGGCCTGGCCCTGAATTTTTATGAGGGCCAGATCACCTCCTTCCTGGGCCACAATGGAGCGGGGAAGACGACCACCATGTAAGAAGAGGGTGTGGCTCTCACAGAATCAGTCACAGGAAGGTTCTCTATTATAGTTAGAAGTTCATACCTAAGGAAATTGCATGGGTCATGGGCAAGGGCAGGAGCACATGAGGAGCTGATGAGTGTAAAAATATAATCTAATCATGAGAGTGCTTTCCACCTGCTATTTTTGCTAGATATTCTTCGACCTAAAACAGATTGGGTCTTTTGATTACATTTACCATGTAGTTCTCAGAATTCTGCAGTGTTCTTGGAACCTGAGGGCATGACAGTTCTGAAAAACGTTCTTTTTTTTCTGGTTTGGCCAGAGCCGTAAAGCAAGCATCTCAACCAGAGATAGCTTTGGTGGCTTTCAGTGTGGTTCCTCAATTACTCCAAAGATATGTCTTTGGATGTGACACTCTTCTCCTGGTTTTCTTTTATCTTATTTTTAAATGTAAAATCAATGTATTATGAACATTGCAGAAAAAATTTAAAAGGCATTCAGAGATCCTACCCCCTAAGACAATAATTGTTTTTATCTTTGAATAATATGTTCTAGTTCGTCCATTTTCATGCACATGATATAGGCATAGAAAATGTATGTTTGAAGGTATGCTTTCCATTGCAGATTGGAAGCTTCATTTTTAAAATGCTTGTACTAAAATGGCCATTTCCAACACATAATTCCAATCCCAGTTATTTACTAAAAGACTTCTTTGCTTTGTGAGGGTCTATTAGGGTCCATTAGAAAGGTAGGAGGGTGGGAGGGTTGGTGCCCTCTCCTCTCTCTGCAGCCTAGAATGGAGCATGTAGAGTTAAGGGTGGGTCAATCTTGATTCCTCAATTTCTTTCGTCTCCAGGTCAATCCTGACCGGGTTGTTCCCTCCGACCTCGGGCACCGCCTATATCCTGGGGAAAGACATTCGCTCCGAGTTGAGCATCATCCGACAGAACCTGGGGGTCTGTCCCCAGCATAATGTGCTGTTTGACCTGTGAGTACCAGCAGCACATTGAGAAGGACAGGCGCTTTCTGGATATGTATGTCATGGAGTCATGGGTGGAGGGGGACTTAAGTATTTAAATTTCTTTGTAGGTGTCAGGCCTCCCTTCCCTGGACACATTGAGACCTAGTTGTTCTTCAATTTTAGGAAAAGTAGAGGATGATTGTTGGGTGTTACATCAGTCCAGCCACTGGATGGGGGTTTGGGAAACAGTGGTCTCCATTTTTGTCATTCTGCAGGGCCTTTTAGCCCATCCTCTCCCTGGCCGCACCCCTCCCTGAGGTACAGCCCTAACACCCACACTTGGCAGTACCCCAGGACCCTTGGCACGATGGCCCTGTGTTTCCTACAAGACATCGGCTCCCACTCAGGTTGTCCTGTCAGCAAGCAGGGCCCCCAGGGAGCCCTCGTGTGGAGCAGATGAAGATCTGAACTCTGTGACCTTGGGCAGGGCCTCTCCCCCTTGCGGGCCCCTACTTCCTCTTATCTAAAGTAGCAGCTCAGACTCATGTGCTCCCCAGGGGCCTTTTTCTCTCAGTCTGAGGTGCTCTGAGGTTCTGGAGCACTGCTCCAGGTTTATACCGAGTTGACATCTTGGTTGATGGGGCTATTGGGAAAACCCTTTGAGGAACCCATCTTAGGGGCCCAAGATTTAAAGTTGCAACTTCCCGATGCATGGTGGCCAGGCCTACTGGGAATAGGTTGGAAGTGATCTGTCACATTTCAGCTTTGACTTCCTGAGCAGCTCATGTGGTTGCTCACTGTTGTTCTACCTTGAATCTTTCCTGAAGATTATTTTTCAGAAATAGATAAAGTAAAAAATTAAGGGAGGGCATGCAGGGTGAAGAAAAATGTACTCATTCTCTTCTGTTTGGGTCAGGAGACACTATATTCTGGTGCATCCTGCAGGGCCCAGAGCTGACCTGCCCCTCTGTCTGTAGGCTGACTGTGGAAGAGCACATCTGGTTCTACGCCCGCCTAAAAGGGCTCTCAGAGAAGTACGTGAAAGCAGAGATGGAGCAGATGGCCCTGGATGTTGGTTTGCCACCCAGCAAGCTGAAAAGCAGAACAAGTCAGCTGTCAGGTGAGGCCTGGAACTCCCTTCCCTATCCCTCCTCACCACCTCCTCCAACTACACACACACACACACACACACACACACACACACACACACGCACGCACACACGCACACGCACACGCACACGCACACACACACACATGAAAAATAACAGTTGCCCAGGGGCCTGGGCTGGGTGGGTGGGCAACATAAACTCGTCCCTGGCTCTGTCCCCAGGTAGGGGCCTCCCTTTGCCTCTCACCACCTCTGACTTCACTCACTGTCTGGGCTTGGTCCTGGAGTTTGTCTCTCTCTCTTTCTTGTAGGTGGAATGAAGAGAAAGCTGTCTGTGGCCTTAGCCTTTGTAGGGGGATCCAAGGTTGTCATTCTGGATGAGCCCACAGCTGGCGTGGACCCTTACTCCCGCAGGGGAATATGGGAGCTGCTGCTGAAATACCGACAAGGTAACTGACATGTAGTGATCCTGAGTCATGGACTGGGGGAGAGAAGGAGAGGGCCTCTTGAGAAGTGTGGTTGTATCTCAGGCCTGTTCTTGGTAGAGCAACGGAATTGCTTCTCAAGGGAAATGTGGAACTGCTTTTCTTAGGCTCAGTGCTCGCCCATGGTATGGAGGTAAGAGGCATGGTTTATAAGACACTTAAAGTTTATGCTTCATTACCTAGGGGCCTGCGGGAAGAAGAGAAATGGTGATAAAGGGCATCTGCTCTGTGTGCTCTGCAGCCCCCAGTGCTGCACTCTGGCGTAGCACTTATACATGTGGATTATAATTACGTTCCACTATAGACTGAGATTTCTGAGAGCAGAGGCTGTGTCTTTGTTCATTTTTTTTTTTTTTCTGACCGGTAAAGGGATCAGAGCCCCTGGCTTGGTGCCATCTGCACCGCGCTCAGCCAGTGAGCACAACGGCCATCTGATATAGGATCCGAATCTGTGGCCTCGGCGCTACGAGCGCCGCACTCTCCTGAGTGAGCCACGGGGCTGGCCCTTTGTTCATTTTTTTTTGTCCCCCGTATGGTGTGCTAAATTTATGCTTGTTGAAAGAGTGGATGAGTAAACGGAGTGGGAGAGGTGCAGGAACACAACTGGCAGTCTGTTTAGATAGTCTGCTTAGAGATATGTTGTGGTTCCATGTGAGGAACACAGGCTTTGGATCAGCTCCAGCTGGCCCTGAGACTGTGGGAAAGCCACTTAACTTGTGTTGGTTTCCTTACCTATAATAATAGTGGTGCTTACCTCAGAGAGGATTAAGTTAAATGAGAATGCACATAAATCACCCAGCACAGTGCCTGGCATGTAGCAAGTCCCCCAGTAAATGCTGCTCTTCTTATTTCTATGAGGATGCAGTAGCTGTATTTTAGCTTTGTCATTCTAGGGGTCTTGACCACACAGGGTGAAACTGGCATCCAGGTCTTTCTCCCATGCTTACCCCTGCTAATATTTCTGTAGTCTCTGCTGCTATGACCAATGAGAACTGACAGGCCTCACCTGTCCCATGTCTTTGTGTCTGTGCCTGGCAGGCCGCACCATTATTCTCTCCACACACCACATGGATGAAGCAGACATCCTGGGGGACAGGATTGCCATTATTTCCCATGGGAAGCTGTGCTGTGTGGGCTCCTCCCTGTTTCTGAAGAATCAGCTGGGAACAGGCTACTACTTGACACTGGTCAAGAAGGATGTGGAATCATCCCTCAGTTCCTGCAGAAATAGCAGTAGCACTGTGTCATACCTGAAAAAGGTGAGCTACAGTCTCGATGCTGGGCCGGTGATGGACCTGGGAAGTCAGGGCTTGTTGGCCGTGAATGGCTTGTCTGCTTCTGCCCGTTCTGCCATGTTGAGGTTACCATCTTCTTCCTCTATGATCCCTTTGGAATCACATCGTACCTCGTACATGGAAAGCCAGGAAGACTTCTGTTCCCATTGTGCTAGTTCTATTGAATCCCATTTCCTTTTCCTGTGGAGGCACAATAAGTGATGGAGAAGGTCCTTAGAGGACTTTATGATCAAAGAAAAAGAGACTTGCCAAGAAGTAAGTGCCTTGGCTATAAAATATCCTGCCATTCCTGCTCATTACCTTTAAATCTCATTGACCTTAACTTTTAAACTGCAAAACCACAGGTATTTATTAAGTACTTTATTAAGCTTAAGACTGACTGTGGGCATAAAAGAAAACAATTATAATAGTTAATTTTTTCATAGCATTGTTACCATTTATAAACTTTTTTCTTTTTTTACATCTATCATCTCAATTAAAGTGCAGAGCAACCCTGGGAAGAAGGTATTACAATTATTATCCCAGATGAGGGAAGTGAGGCTTGTAGGGATTTGGTAGCTTATTCAAGGTCACCCAGCAGGAATATAACAGAATTGGGACCAGAACCCAGTAACCAGGTATGTCAGTGGCACCTAACACATTTCCATCCCAACCTTGGAATTCCTGTCCACTTACTTGCCTTTTAACTAGGGACTCCTTACTCAAGTGTGGTCTGAGACCCAGCAGCATCAGGATCCTTGGGAACTTGTTAGAAATGCAGCCACTTGGGCCCGATTTAGACATACTGAATCAGAATTGGCATTTTTTTAACAAGAGCCCCGAGTGATTGAACACATTAGAGCTTGAGAAGCATTGAACTAGACGAGTAGCCAGGTAAATCCTATGCCTCAGATGGTTAGGGAATGCCTGGTTGCAGCATTCATTGGCAGGTCACAGTTCTGTTGGCAGCTGTGCCTCCTGACTTCTCACCCCCAGGAAGCAAAGATGTCCACATGGCACACACGGGTCCAACAGTAGCCTCTCAAACCATGGCTGCCCATTGCATACGTCCCAGGAAAAGCTTTTTGCTCAAGTTCTCACACAGTAGGGCTTCTTGGAAGCCCTCCCAGATGAAGGTGGTGGTGGCTATACTTTGCTCGGTCCCTGACCCGTTCTCACCTCCTTCTTTGCCATCAGGAGGACAGTGTTTCTCAGAGCAGTTCTGATGCTGGCCTGGGCAGTGACCATGAAAGTGACACGCTGACCATCGGTAAGGACTCTGGGGTTTCTTATTCAGGTGGTGCCTGAGCTTCCCCCAGCTGGGCAGAGTGGAGGCAGAGGAGGAGAGGTGCAGAGGCTGGTGGCGCTGACTCAAGGTTTGCTGCTGGGCTGTGGCTGGGCGGCTGTGGGAGCGGGTGCAGCGTGGTGGTGGGTTGGCCTAATGCTTGCTGGGGAATCTGGGGCTTGGGCTGGGAGCTGGCAGGGCAGTATCCCAGAGAGCTGAGATGACTGGGGGTTGGGGAAATCCCATAGGGGAGTGGATCTAACTGGATACTGGAGACCAGGGATGAGGAGCTGAGAGTTAAGCCACTGGGGAGGGATTTTAGCTCAGTGTATAAGGAGGGTGAGAGCCCAGGAGATCAAGAACAGACTTCCAGGTTTTCCTCAGGCATGTGTGTAGGAAGCCAGTGTCACCAGTAGCATATATGGATCAGGAATCTTGACCCTGGTCATCTCTGTCCAGTTGTAACAGTTGGCTTTTTCCAGGAAGATTTCTGTTAACCTTCCGTTGAGGTAACTAGAGGGAGCCTCCTTTAAAAGTTTTTAAGGAAGGGTGAATAATCCTCTAAGGTTCCTTTACTCAAGTTTTCCACTGGAGAATCTTAGAAGTTAGGCAGTAGACACCAGGCTTTCAACCTCAGAAAGTCACCCACCCATCTTGCATTGAGTATCTACAATGTGCCTGGCTTTGGTGATCAAAGGCAGATAAGACATAGTCCTTGCCTCCCTGGAATTCTCAGGCCAGAGACGAACATGTGGTGTGACTGAAGCATCTGGGACAGGTGTGGCACAGGAGTGGTGGGTTTCTGAGGAGCAGGCAAAGAGAGAAGGTGAGGGCAGGCCGGCCCTTACTGTGGAGGTATGGACTGACTGAGCTGTCTCTGTGCTCTGGTCCCCCAGATGTCTCTGCTATCTCCAACCTCATCAGGAAGCATGTGTCTGAAGCCCGACTGGTGGAGGACATTGGGCACGAGCTGACCTACGTGCTGCCGTATGAGGCTGCGAAGGAGGGGGCCTTTGTGGAACTCTTCCATGAGATTGACGACCGGCTCTCAGACCTGGGCATCTCCAGTTATGGCATCTCAGAGACTACCCTAGAAGAAGTAAGTTAAGTGGCTGACTGTTAGAGCAGAGCAGCACCAACAATCCCAGTGCTGTCTGGGAAGCGTACATTGGGAACAGGATTACCATGGAGTTGGTCATTGAGCTTTCAGGTTGTTGATATTTGGGCATTGTTGGCTCCAGTTAACCATTTAAGATCATAGTGGGAGACGGCAGGAAAGAAGTATTAGCATTGTTCCCTGGTGTGGCTGTGTCATGGCCAGGTGTCAGCTGGAAGGATTACCGTGGAGTTGGTCATTGAGCTTTCAGGTTGTTGATATTTGGGCATTGTTGGCTCCAGTTAACCATTTAAGATCATAGTGGGAGACAGCAGGAAAGAAGTATTAGCATTGTTCCCTGGTGTGGCTGTGTCATGGCCAGGTGTCAGCTGGACTCCCATGCATAGGGAATGACTAACATTTTTGGATGGTGCCGAGCTTGGGGTGTGTGTTTTAAATCATTGTAACCTCATTTAATCCCTATAACAAGATGAAAACATTGATACTCAGGGATGCTGAGCTGGGATTCAGAATTAGGGGTTTTGGGCTTCAAAGCTCATGTCCTCTTTACCATGTAGCAATGCATCCTTTTAGAGATACTTCACATACCTTGAGGGATGGAAGGGATTAAAAAGTTGTCTGGCCCAGTGGTCCCCTGACTGTGCAGCAGAATCATATGGGGATGTTACTGATAATAAAAATTCCAAAGCTCAGCTCCAGGGCCTTTGAACAAGAATTTCTGGAGGTGAAGCCTTGAAGTCTGTACTTTAATTGCATGCTTCCTGTGCAGTGGTCTGTAGACTAGAGTTTGGAAATCATTGATCTCATTCAGATTCTCCTCTGATGTTTGAATATTGCCATAATATTTCTAGTGATGGGAAGCCCATTTCCTCCTGATCATTCTATCTCGGATAACTTACCACAGTGCTAGCCTACTCAAAATTTGGGGCCACAGACCTGAGAGATTACACTTAATTCATTCTCTGTAGATTTAGAACAAATTTCTTCTGCTGCAGTGCTCTAATGCTGTAACCTTAATTTGAAAATGATTGGATTGATAGCTCTCACCACTGAGGAAATGTTCTCTGGCAAAAACAGCTTCTCTCCTAAGTGACTCTGACACAGTGTTATTAATCAATGTGGCTTCTACGTTCTTTGTCTTAAGGGGCTAACATGCCATTCAGTAATGTAGTGATCATGACCATGGTGGCTACTCTTATAATGCTGGTGCTTATGATGTTCTTACCTGCTCTTATTTTTTTTTCCAGATATTCCTCAAAGTGGCTGAAGAGAGTGGGGTGGATACTGAGACCTCAGGTAACCCTCTTGAGGGGGGCTGCAGACACTTTGGATAGTGCCTCCTGCAGGCTTGCCTTAGCTCACCGGTGCTGTACCTTCCCTTTGAATTGTCTATTGTATTTTCATTTTTAGTGTATAGGTTTGTTAAAGATGTGGAAGGCTTGTTTTCTTACAAATAAAATAAAATAAAATGTGGGACTCTTTTCTTTTGCCTTCAGACGGTACCTTGCCAGCAAGACGAAAGAGACGGGCCTTTGGAGACAAGCAGAGCTGTCTTCGCCCCTTCACTGAAGACGATGCTGTTGATCCAAATGATTCTGACATAGACCCAGGTCAGTTTGGGCAAGTTCTGTGTTATGTGGTATGAACATGAATTTCTCTCTTATGTTCTTCTCAGCTTTTTTCTTCTGATGGCTTTTAGCCAAGGTGATAGATCCCCACATGGCCAAAGGAAAGTAAGAAAACAAGAAAAGCCTCTTTTCCTTTTCCAGTGTTCTATATAAGGTCAGACCTGAAAGAGCCCATCCTCATTACTTCCTTTATTTAGCTGAGATCTTTCTCTCAAGATACACATAAAAACATGATGCCCCAATCTTCTGAACCCATTTATTTATTATCTTTTCTGTAGCATCCCAGTTTCTTAGATATATTAGGTTTTTTTCTTTTTTTTTGGCAGCTGGCTGGTACAGGGATCCGAATGTACATTAGGTTTTTAATTGTTGAATAAATATTCATTGAATATCTATTGATATGATTGAATGATTTTGAAAGAGAAAGGGGAATTTGCTTTCAGAGTCAATTGTACTCTTAGACTTAGATATTTTGGATGAGTGTGTCCTTGTGTGTTTGACTGAGATGGAGAGGGGAGGTAAGAAATCAAACAAATACTGGTAAAGATGCCAAAGCACTTCAGTTAAAAATCGTTAGTTTAAAGTAAGGATTTCTATACAATTTTTTCTGGAACAGAAAACTTTCTGGTTCTCCCAGTCTCTGGTCACATGAGTATGTGGCTCATAAGTTCTCCCTGACTTCATATATCATCAGTACTTAGATCATTTGAAATGTGTCTGCTTTTACCAAAAATGTAATAAATGGGAGACTAATTGCCATTGTAAGTTCTCAAGTATGACAGCCTACATACATGGCTTGTTTCATAGAATATAAGAAATTGATACTTGATTCATCTGGATGATTTTCTGTAACACCTAGTTATTTGCGAATGCATCTCTTCTGCTGTCTCAAGACAGCTTCATTTTCTGTACTCATCAGACATGGACTGAAAGGCAGAGACTGCTATTGTTGGACATTTTGAGTCATAACTTTTCCTTGGTCATAAATTTATCATGAAAGCCCTTTACTTCTGAGATACTTTTAGCTTCCAATGCAAGCCCCCAAGATGGTTGCCGATAATAGCAGAGGAAGGAAGCACGGTGAGGTCAAAAATACTTAAGATAACAGGTGACCTTCAGTGTTGTCTTCTTGCAGAATCCAGAGAGACAGACCTTCTCAGTGGGATGGATGGCAAAGGATCCTACCAGGTGAAGGGCTGGAAACTCACACAGCAACAGTTTGTGGCCCTTTTGTGGAAGAGGCTGCTGATTGCTAGACGGAGTCGGAAAGGATTTTTTGCTCAGGTGAGTTGTGCTGTTCCAGGCCAGAGACTCTGGCTTCAGGGGTGGGCTGCAAGCTGTCTGACCAGTGAAGGCAGGAGAGCACTGTGAAGAAGATAGACATGCTGGAGCCAGATTTTCTGTGTTTCAGTACCAGTTCTGCTTCTTGCCACATGTGCATCTACTGGCAAGTTACTTCTCTGTGCCTTGATCTCCTCATCTGTAAATTGTGGATAACAATAGTACCTATGACATAGGGTTGTCATGAGGATGAAAATGACTGAGTGCTTAAAAGGGGGCTGACATTAGTAAGTATTTAGTTTTGTATTTGTTTTGTGTATTTTACTTTTATTTTAGAGGGAAGCATAAAAAGGATAAAGTTTAGATAAACTGGTTTGCACGTTCAACTTTCGTAACATGAGAAATGTTATACCCAGATGCACATGATATGTGAACTTATTAGAAACATGGTTTTTCTCAAAGTTGATATTTAACTCAAACTGATAGAAAAGACAGCCAGAGAGATCAGAGTATAATTAGCCAATATAGAAGATTCATTACATTATTGTCTGCATGTCAGTGTTTGAATGCTAACTTGCTCGGGTAGAAGGATTAAAATTATTTCACTGTATAAAATCAAGAAATATAGAGAAGTGGTCTGCAGAGAGTTTCCCCTACAGACTGTGTAGGTAATGCTAAGAATAGGAGTTTGGAGTATACAGACCTAAATTTGAATTATTTATTGGCTGTGTGACCTTAGGGAAGTTACTTAGTCTCTCTTATGCTTAATTATTTGTTTGTTGATGGGGATAATGATAACACCACCATAAATAATAACAAAAGAAGGTAGTAATGATAATTAAGTGAAATAATTCTCATTATAGTATTTTCCCACAGAATTATTCACTCAATGAGAATTTTCTGCATTGAAACCCCAGAATACTAGAACCAGGAGCATCATTTGAATCTTTTAAGTTTTTAAAGGATAAATTTCTCAGCAATGAATAGAAGGAGCTTTAGGTTTACTTCTGAAGTATGCACAAGTCATTTTTTTTGGAGAAGATATGGTGGAAAGTTTGAGGTTCAAGGAGGATTTAGATAATTATACTTTCTGAGGCAATCACAGGAGACAGTGATTGTGGTGGCCTCTGATTGGAGCCACTGCTGTAGAAGTGTGGGATCTGAAAGGGTCATCTGTTCTCAGTCACCAGATTAAAATGAGAAAACTGAGGCCAGAGGGGGAAATGACTTAACATGGGTACACTTGTACTAGAGTCAGATCCAGGATCCACGTCTTCTGGCTCCTCGTCCTGGGCTTATTGGCCCAGTGTGGTCTTACTCAGTCTTGTGGGAGAAGTAGGGCAGGACCCAATATTCTGAGTCACCCTGACCTTGATCACGGTTTACTCTGTCAAGTTCCCATCTTAATGCCTCTGCCAGGTGCCATAGCCTCTGGCCTTGTGCTGCTTGCTTCAAAGAGGTCTAGTTTTCAGGCTCTATGGCTTCCCAGCTGTCAGGAATGCCTTGGTGGAGCTCAGTTCTGGGCTCCTACTCTTTATTCCTGTGCTGACTGGTCTGGAAGCTGGCCGGACCGGTAGGGGGTTGCCCCTTGGCCCTTTTTCTAACAGTCACCCTTTTCCTGCCATCCCTCCTTTCCCCTTCACTGCCTGGTTATAGATCGTCCTGCCAGCTGTGTTTGTCTGCATTGCCCTGGTGTTCAGCCTGATTGTGCCACCCTTTGGCAAGTACCCCAGCCTGGAACTTCAGCCCTGGATGTATAATGAGCAATACACATTTGTCAGGTATGTGTTTGTTTTCTGTGTCCCAGGAGAGAGGGGTTCAAGCTGACCAAGGGTGTTTACTATGCTGAGGAGCCAAGGGAATGGACTCCAGAATTACACAGTGGAATGGAATTTGGGGGGTGGGGGTGGGGAATGGATTTTATCACCTGTGGCTCAGACCCCTACACAAGCTAATATTGCATACAAAGAACAGCACTGAACTAACCCTGACCTAGTAGGCCAGTTGTCTGTTGCACATTTCAGCCCCTCTCCTCTTTATGCTGCTGTTGTGAGGAAAAGCCATAAGTGTCTTAAGTATAATAATCTACTCTTGCCAAGATCTTTGATTAAGTTATAAAATATTTGGAATTTTAGGACCATGTTTTAATTTTGTAATGGAGTTACAGGGCTTCCATACACTGTCAAAGCATAGGACCTCCAGGTTCTTGTTTTCTGCACGATACAATTCATATAATTATTACCTATTCTTTTAAGTTTGGGATATTAGCTAGCTTTTGTTCTTTGGGTAAGAATACCCCTTACTCTATAACAATCCAGTATGTCAAACAAATAGACAAAGGAATGTCTGGATTTTGTTTGGCTTTTGTTCAGTCCTGTAGGATCCGTAGACCTGTAGATGAGGGAAGTGTATCAGTGATACAAAAAGAAACCTTTCAAAAAATAAAAGAAAGGCAAAACAGTTGACCCTTGAACAAGGCAGGGGTCGAGGGGCTGAACCTCTATGCAGCTGAAAATCTGTGTATAACTTTTGGATCTCCAAAAATTTACTACTTATCTACTAATAGACTGTTGTTAGGTTAGGCTACTTAACTGTTTGCATTTATGACATACCTAACCAAAAATCTTCTGATATATTTACTGAAAAAAATCTTCATATAAGTGGCCCTGCACGTTTCAAACCCATGTTGTTCAAGGGTCAACTGTCTATATAAACATGTGAATTTTCTCTAACCCTGTGTTTTCTTCTTATATAGTTCATGTTTACTCTATTCTTTGCTTTCCCAGCTGCTGACTGTATTCCCCATAGCTGTAGAACATGGCCTGTGTTTATGACCTGTGCCCATTATTTTTGTGCTTTCTAGTTGCCCATGTAAACAGTTAGTAAAATCCGCCTGCCTTTTCTTGGAAAAACCTAGTTGTCTGTGCCAAGTAGATAATTGTGGAAGTACTTTTGAAATACTGATACTTAGTGAGTTTTACTTCAAATCAAAATACATACGTAAATGTGTATGTGTGTATATGTGTGTACGTATATGTACACACATACACACCTTTGTATATATATGTATGCGTGCACACAAATACATACACGCCTTCCTACATATAACATATTTACACAAGCTCCACCTAAGAGTGCTGTATATTAGACTAATACCAGATATACGGCCAGAGTCTGAGCTCCTTGTAGGTGGGTTCTGTGTTGTTTTTATTTCTGTTGAAAGAGTCTGGGCCGGCCCGGTGGCGCACTGGATAGTGTGACGCTTGGGAAGCGGGGCGGCACTCCTGCCCGAGGGTTCGGATCCCACGTACAGACCGGTTCCCGCTCACTGGCTGAGTGAGGCGCGGGAGCAACACCGAGGGTTGCGATCCCGTTGCCGGTCCCCGGTCCGGTACGGGGGCAACACTGAGGGTTGCAATCACACAGGAAGTGCTTCATAAAATGTTTAATTTAGGAGAACTTTTCTATATCCTGATTCCTGATTTGGATGAATTACTGAGCTGGCTGCCTCTCATGTACCCACAGTAATGATGCTCCTGAGGACATGGGCACCCAGGAACTCTTGAATGCACTCATCAAAGAGCCTGGCTTTGGGACCCGATGTATGGATGGAAACCCAATCCCGTGAGTGTCACTTTAGCTGTAAGCTGGCTTCCTGTGCTTGTCACCTGGCTTGATTTCTAATACACTGCATTTATCAGCTGCATGCCACATGTGACTACCTTCATTTGCTCTTTGAGTCATTATTTTTTTAATTTAAAAAAGCCAGTGTAGAATCTAATCAGACCATCTAGGAACAAACATTTGGGAGTCTTCTAACATCCTGCAAAGCACATCATTACAGACGTTTGTTTACTGCTTTAGAACATTAATATTTAATTTCAATAGCACTTTATACTTACTGACCAAATGCTTTTCCCCTATCTCCTTCTCTCTAACTCCTGTTCCTGAGTGCATCGATAGGCTGCCATTATGTATAATTTGCAAGTTTGCTTTTCAGCTTCTTTACTTGATCAACCTGAAAAGATGACATACTAATTTTTATAAAAATGGACACTCTTCTTTTAGAATCATATATTTTTATCATACTTTCCTTCAAAAGCCTTCTCCGAAAAGTGGGCAGTGGATAAATAAATTCAGAGAAATACCCTCCACCTCTAAGCATGTGTAGGGGAAGGTAAGACAGGAAATCATGCGGTAAAGACAATGGAGAGGGGCAGGTTCAAGTTCCAGGCTCAGGCAGAATTTGCAGCTGAAGTTGTTAAATCACAGATGGTGATCCCTGAAGAAAAGCAGCCAGGCTGCCTTTCTGTTGTTCTTAGAATATGGAAACTCATTTCTTCTCAGGGCCCTTATACCCGCACTTTGCACTGCTTCTGCTTGGAATGTTATTTTCCCCAAAATATTTGCCTAGCTTCTTCTCTCTAGTCATTTATGTTTTGGCTGAAGTATCATCTCTCTAGGAGTTCCATTCTCTCTTGTCACTCTCTCCTTATTTTGCTTCATTTTTGGCCATCTAAGATTACATTGTTTAACTATTTATTTATGTCTAACTCCTCCATGGGCATGGAGGCAGGGATTTTATTTTGTCCACCCCAGACTCTCAAATATGCAGAACAGTGTCTGGCACACAGTAGATGCTCAATGAATATTGGCTGTGTGGACAAATGCTGGAGGATTGTATTGAATAGAGTTCAGTATATGAACAATTAGGGCCTCTTTGTGTTCCATTTTCCTTATGTATCAAATGTCACAGCTTACAAGGCTGCTGAGGGATCAAACAGTCAAATGAGATCATGCTCATCTTTTCCAGATGGTGCAGGATAGATGCAAGTTGTGGTTAAAATATGACCTTGCAACTCCTGAGGTGACAGACTCTTCTAAATGAGCCTACCCTTGATGTCCTCTCTTTGCAGAGACATGCCCTGCT
>NW_007730681.1:182128-186341 GCF_000696425.1 Galeopterus variegatus
CTGTCTTATTTTAAAATAACAGCTAATCTAGTCATCAGTATAACTCCAATGAATGAAGAATCGATTAGGCATAGTTAATGATGTACTCCCTAAAAATATGTTGTGCTTATGAGGAATCAGATCTCAATGTTTACTGTCCAGATATTCAGAATAATTTCCTGGGGAAGACCTTGGCCTTGGCATAAGTAAATGACCAGTCGAAGACAGAATGAACCAGGTATTGGTGGTGGTTGGCCAAGGGCAGTGCCTGGGCCCTGTGGTCAGGGTTCTGGTCACACAGTGGTACATGTCAGAGGGACGTAAGTCACTGTAGTTCTTGATCTGTTTTCTGCCCCAGTTCTTGTTTATGAAGACCCATGTGCTTGCTTTTTATGTGATCACAGAGAAAACAGAACACTGCAGACATCCTTCAAAACCTGACAGGAAGAAACATTTCAGATTATCTCGTGAAGACATATGTGCAGATCATAGCCAAAAGGTGACTATTTACTAAACTTGGCCCCTGCTTTGTCATTACTGATTAGAGGAATTAAAGGCCTACAAATAGTAGACAGGAGTGGTGGAGGAAACATTGAATAGACCCTGATTGTGTCTATTGGAAGTTTAGAATACTCATTCTCCCAAACTAGAAAAGCTGATGAGAGGTATTGTGAACATTCAGTTGTCAGGTTAAAGTTTGAGGTAGCCTGGTCTGGAATAAAAATAAATCTGTATTTAAATTTGAATTCTGCCTCTTACTAGCTGCTTGATCAGGGGCAACAAGTTATCATTTTAAAGACTTATTTTGTATAAAATGTGATATTAATGTTGGTCTTATAAGTTTGTTGTGAGGACTGGATGAAAGGATATATGTAAAATACCTTGGGTTCTCTCCCACGGAGGGATTCCCCAGTAACATATGATGTTGCGAAGAGAGCCCTGGGAAGACTTAGCAGCAGGTCTTGGCTATGGAGCTTTGGAAGAGCCTTGTAGCTTCCTGGGGCAAGGCAGCATAGTGTCAAATACTTAGTTGCTGCTCAGAAAATGTTTGTTCTGGTTTCCTTCCTATCAGCTTGGTCAGTTGGGGTCTCTGAGTTAGGAGTTCTCAGTGACTTTAAACAATGAGAGTATGCTGGAATGATAATGACCACAAGTTTCCAAGGAGACATATGACCTCTTCATATGTTATCCACAGTTGAAGTATTACTTTGAATTGAAAAGGCTTCTAGTTCAGTCACATGTTGGTCTATAAGATTGTTTTAAAGTTGGTTTAATCCAAGGTGTGATTCTGATATAAATAATAAGGTTTTTAAGATGGAGAGAATAAAAGATGTGCTAAGAATGGCCTTCTTTCCATTGGCACAACTCTACAACACCAGCCTGATCACATGATTATTTCTGTCCCTTTCTTTATCTTCAGATAGATACTTACTCTTTCTGCATCATCAGGAATAGGACCAATGCTTTCTTTGAACTGATTTTTGATTTCTTTGTCTTTACTCTCTGCAGCTTAAAGAACAAGATCTGGGTGAATGAGTTTAGGTAAGTTGATCTCTTTCTCTGCTTTCAGTTCTCCCTGGCACCTCTAGCTCAGGAGAATGATTTTGATGCAGGTATCTTAGATCAAAGGAAGTTGCTGGTTTGAGGATTGTTTGGTGCTCACACACTCTTGGGTGCCACCACACTGTGGGCAGGACAAAGGCCCTGCAGAACTTGGGGAGAACACAGAGGTACAGACAGATTTAGACTAGACTTGCTTTGGAGTTTTTGCATAGAGCATCTCTGCTTGGTACCAGCTTCCATTTCAGAGGCCTCTGAAATATTTGGTGTACTGATTTCCTTGAGGAGATTCAGAAATCTCTTGTGGGTCACTTGGGATTTAAACTAAGTACAATGTTGTGATGGGAATATCTATCTTAGTTATGCTTCCCCCCCAAATCAAGTTCCCAAGGGTTCCTAGGGACTCAAGGACTGTCTTTTAGGCCTTTAACGTGGGACCAGGAAAGTCTTGGAGGAATTAAGAGGCATCCAAACCATCTATTTTCACTGTCTTTCAGTAGAACTGTCCTTCTGGGTTTTGAAGGAACAGGTGGGACTAGGAAGGAAGAATCTTTGAAGGGAATCCATATATCACGGAAAAATGAGATAACTGATGTGATTGCCTCAGGGACCCCAAAGGGTCCCTGTTATTGGTTCTTCCTAAGGGCCAGGACCCCTGGAACTCTGGGCAGAGCAGACACAGGCCCCTATCTCTATAGTGGCCCTAGTGCTAGAAAGGGCTGAGCCCTGTCTATTAGCCTTACCTAGGCCATGCTGGACAGTGTTCCTCACCACTCACCCTGACTCCCCTCTGCTCGCCTCCACAGCCAAGTTCAGGCCTGAGCCACCATGGTGGAAGGAGCATCTGTGAGAAGAATGGCCATTCTTTCCTCAATGTCACAGATGTCTAGCTCTGTGTAATCAGGCCAGGTCCTCCCCGCCAGGCAGGAACCATGAGGGTTAAGAGATTGCCAGAATCCATTAGAGGAGGCCGAGGTGTAACTTAACTGAGTAAAATTTTAGTCCAACTTTGTATAGGAAACTTGTCTCAGTGAAGCTTGTAGGCCCTCATGTGGCATCTGCTGCTGAGTGATATTGTGCACCACACTGTCTAGGTTTTAATGTCAGGCTGTTCTTTTAGGTATGGCGGATTTTCCCTGGGTGTCAGCAATTCTCAAGCACTTCCTCCGAGTCGAGAAGTTAATAATGCCATCAAGCTAGTGAAGAAGCACTTGAAGCTGGCCAAGGTACAGTATCCATCCTGAGACATGTCAAAATGGGCCCAGTGCTGCTGGGACATGGTGTAGTTGGCAGGTAAATCTGATCACCAAGCAGCTTATTGTGTTGAACATGTTTGAATACAAAGCCCTCAACTTCACGTCCGAGCCAGACACAACTGAACCACTGAACTGAATATACTACTCAGTGTATATTTAAAAGCCNCTGTGTGGACAAATGCTGGAGGATTGTATTGAATAGAGTTCAGTATATGAACAATTAGGGCTTCTTTGTGTTCCATTTTCCTTATCTATCAAATGTCACAGCTTACAAGGCTGCTGAGGGATCAAACAGTAAAATGAGATCATGCTCATCTTTTCCAGATGGTGCAGGATAGATGCAAGTTGTGGTTAAAATAGGACCTTGCAACTCCTGAGGCGACAGACTCTTCTAAATGAGCCTACCCTTGATGTCCTCTCTTTGCAGAGACATGCCCTGCTTGGTGGGGGAGGAGGAATGGACCACTTCCCAAGTTCCCCAGACCATCATGGACTTCTTCCAAAATGGAAACTGGACGATGGAGAACCCCTCACCTGCCTGTCAGTGTAGCAATGACAAAATCAAGAAGATGCTACCCGTGTGTCCCCTGGGGGCAGGAGGACTGCCTCCTCCACAAGTGAGTCACTCTGAGGGTATGACTGAGAAGATGGGGGCACAGAGTGGGCTGGTAGCTTCTTCTTGGGTGCAGGAATGAATGAGATATCACATCAGGAGGGTTTATTTCAGTCTTGACCTTACTTCTTGTCATAGGGAAAAGCATGTGAGTTTTGAGAGGGGACGTTTGGACCACATTGTGCCTATCTGTTGCCTGTCTCAAGTGGTGGTACCACAGGACAGCCTGTGACAAGCCCACCTTCCATATCTGGCTCTGCCACAAATGAGCTATTAGCCTTTGACAGACCACTTTAACTCCTCAGGTCTGTTTCCTTACTTCCGACATAGGGTGGCTGGACCAGAAAACTGTGGATCTTGTCAACTCTGACATTCTCTGAGACTCCGAGTTTGGGAAGGAGTTCTGAGCCATTTTTTTTCTGAGAAGAATTTCAAGAACAGGCTTGCTTGTGATAGCTCTCTGTAGCTTTATAAGCATCCAGATTGTAGGGCGAGGACAAACAATTTTAAATGGGTAGGAGAACTAAAAGAAGTCCTGGTTACCTGTCTTATTTTAAAATAACAGCTAATCTAGTCATCAGTATAACTCCAATGAATGAAGAATCGATTAGGCATAGTTAATGATGTACTCCCTAAAAATATGTTGTGCTTATGAGGAATCAGATCTCAATGTTTACTGTCCAGATATTCAGAATAATTTCCTGGGGAAGACCTTGGCCTTGGCATAAGTAAATGACCAGTGCTGAAGACAGAATGAACCAGGTATTGGTGGTGGTTGGCCAAGGGCAGTGCCTGGGCCCTGTGG
>NW_007730681.1:188798-201824 GCF_000696425.1 Galeopterus variegatus
AAGGAGACATATGACCTCTTCATATGTTATCCACAGTTGAAGTATTACTTTGAATTGAAAAGGCTTCTAGTTCAGTCACATGTTGGTCTATAAGATTGTTTTAAAGTTGGTTTAATCCAAGGTGTGATTCTGATATAAATAATAAGGTTTTTAAGATGGAGAGAATAAAAGATGTGCTAAGAATGGCCTTCTTTCCATTGGCACAACTCTACAACACCAGCCTGATCACGTGATTATTTCTGTCCCTTTCTTTATCTTCAGATAGATACTTACTCTTTCTGCATCATCAGGAATAGGACCAATGCTTTCTTTGAACTGATTTTTGATTTCTTTGTCTTTACTCTCTGCAGCTTAAAGAACAAGATCTGGGTGAATGAGTTTAGGTAAGTTGATCTCTTTCTCTGCTTTCAGTTCTCCCTGGCACCTCTAGCTCAGGAGAATGATTTTGATGCAGGTATCTTGGATCAAAGGAAGTTGCTGGTTTGAGGATTGTTTGGTGCTCACACACTCTTGGGTGCCACCACACTGTGGGCAGGACAAAGGCCCTGCAGAACTTGGGGAGAACACAGAGGTACAGACAGATTTAGACTAGACTTGCTTTGGAGTTTTTGCATAGAGCATCTCTGCTTGGTACCAGCTTCCATTTCAGAGGCCTCTGAAATATTTGGTGTACTGATTTCCTTGAGGAGATTCAGAAATCTCTTGTGGGTCACTTGGGATTTAAACTAAGTACAATGTTGTGATGGGAATATCTATCTTAGTTATGCTTCCCCCCCAAATCAAGTTCCCAAGGGTTCCTAGGGACTCAAGGACTGTCTTTTAGGCCTTTAACGTGGGACCAGGAAAGTCTTGGAGGAATTAAGAGGCATCCAAACCATCTATTTTCACTGTCTTTCAGTAGAACTGTCCTTCTGGGTTTTGAGGGAACAGGTGGGACTAGGAAGGAAGAATCTTTGAAGGGAATCCATATATCACGGAAAAATGAGATAACTGATGTGATTGCCTCAGGGACCCCAAAGGGTCCCTGTTATTGGTTCTTCCTAAGGGCCAGGACCCCTGGAACTCTGGGCAGAGCAGACACAGGCCCCTATCTCTATAGTGGCCCTAGTGCTAGAAAGGGCTGAGCCCTGTCTATTAGCCTTACCTAGGCCATGCTGGACAGTGTTCCTCACCACTCACCCTGACTCCCCTCTGCTCGCCTCCACAGCCAAGTTCAGGCCTGAGCCACCATGGTGGAAGGAGCATCTGTGAGAAGAATGGCCATTCTTTCCTCAATGTCACAGATGTCTAGCTCTGTGTAATCAGGCCAGGTCCTCCCCGCCAGGCAGGAACCATGAGGGTTAAGAGATTGCCAGAATCCATTAGAGGAGGCCGAGGTGTAACTTAACTGAGTAAAATTTTAGTCCAACTTTGTATAGGAAACTTGTCTCAGTGAAGCTTGTAGGCCCTCATGTGGCATCTGCTGCTGAGTGATATTGTGCACCACACTGTCTAGGTTTTAATGTCAGGCTGTTCTTTTAGGTATGGCGGATTTTCCCTGGGTGTCAGCAATTCTCAAGCACTTCCTCCGAGTCGAGAAGTTAATAATGCCATCAAGCTAGTGAAGAAGCACTTGAAGCTGGCCAAGGTACAGTATCCATCCTGAGACATGTCAAAATGGGCCCAGTGCTGCTGGGACATGGTGTAGTTGGCAGGTAAATCTGATCACCTAGCAGCTTATTGTGTTGAACATGTTTGAATACAAAGCCCTCAACTTCAAGTAGTGACATGTCAAAATGGGCCCAGTGCTGCTGGGACATGGTGTAGTTGGCAGGTAAATCTGATCACCAAGCAGCTTATTGTGTTGAACATGTTTGAATACAAAGCCCTCAACTTCAAGTAGTGATCCGAGCCAGACACAACTGAACCACTGAACTGAATATACTACTCAGTGTATATTTAAAAGCCTGAATGTGTAGATCAAAAACAAATTCAGAGATTTAAAAGCTCTCAGAATAACTAAGTTTGTAAATTTGGCCAGTGCATAAATAAAATGGGCTTCAAACATACTTTTCTAAAACAATCACTGGCTAAACAGGAAATGAATCATTTTCATTTTTAAGCTGGAAGGCTGGTCTTCGGGACCTGATAAGCACTCACTGCATTTCTCTATATCTCAAGTTTCCCATTTTTAATTGAGAATCGAGGCCATCAGATGACATGGACTCTAGGATCCTGGATAGCAGTGATAGTGCTACAGTCTGTAGTTCTGCTTTTGAAGCACAGGCCCACGTGTTTGACACATCTGCACAGAGTCTGGTTGTGGCTTTTGGGATGACGCCAGGGGAACACTCTAAAGAATCCTCATTACCCAGTTATAGCCAGACATTAGAGCTTTGGGACTTTGAGTCATGGGATTTCTCCGTGATTCTTTCAAGATGTGTGGCATCATAGCAAAACATTAGTGCTGTGAATTTTGGGTCACTTGGTTCACAGGAGCCATTCATTTAATGGCTGCAAATTTAATTTCAGTAAAGGAGGTAGTAGTGTTATTGCTTTTGGGAAGACAGGGTTGTCCCGTTGTCCACAGATTCCAGACTTACTGTTGCCCCTTACCTGTGAGAACAAGCCACACCTGAGGCAGGTTTCTGTTGTTTATAGGATGGTTCTGCAGATCGATTTCTCAACAGCTTGGGAAGATTTATGACAGGACTGGACACCAAAAATAACGTCAAGGTAAATCACTGTTTATGCTCTAGTAGCTTCTCGGTGAGCAATAACCCTTATGTACCCTGAATTACTTCTAGCTCATGGTAAAGTAGATAGGGGTATTCATGACAGAAAAGAGCAAACTTAACATTATCAGTGAGGAAGTATAGTATCGTGATTAAGAAAATTTGATCTGTCACCAGACATACCAGGTGAACCATAGTGATCGTGACTAAGTTACTTAACCCCCCCCAAACCTCAGTTTTCACTTCTGTAAAATGGGGACAGTAATTATAGCTATCTCCAAACTGTTGTGAGAATTAAATGAGTTGAAGATATAATGTCTTCAGCACAGTGCCTGGCCACATGGTTAATGGTCAGTATATCCTGTGTGCTATTGTTATTTTGCCATGTTCTCTGACTGTACTGTTTTGTCTTGGTATATGACTGTAATTTCTTTCTGACGTTTATGTGCATGCTGTATGTGCATACCTACTTTTCAGAGCTGGGTTTGGGGGCATTACCTTATGTACCTGGTATGTTTTATTTCAGGTGTGGTTCAATAACAAGGGCTGGCATGCCATCAGCTCTTTCCTGAACGTTATCAACAATGCCATTCTCCGGGCCAACCTGCAGAAGGGAGAAAATCCTAGCCACTATGGGATTACTGCTTTCAATCACCCCCTGAATCTCACCAAGCAGCAGCTCTCAGAGGTGGCTCTGTAAGTATAGCTGTGTCTGAATAGATGGGTGGCCGGGGAGAGAGGAAAAGAGAAGGTATTGGGGAGTCATGGAGTAGGGGAAGGAAACTTGAAGCTGGTTGTAGAGTAACAGTTGCAGAGACAGTTACATCATGGTATGTCTGGGTCGATCCAAGCTCTGAGCAGAAATGACCAGTTTATAAATTGGCTGGCAGGGCTTTTTGCCATGAAGAAGAGAAATGACACAGATATGTAAAAAATCACTACATTTAGTGAATTCATATAAAGCGACTTAAAAAATTGTCAATAAAATCCTAAAATAATTTATCTCAGCATTAATACAAATGTTTAATAAAAAATTTATTTCATTTGTTTTAAAATCACTGCTTTAAACTTGGTGAAATATGCTTTTATTAGCTTTTGTCTTTAAATTCTTGAATTAAGCTGTGTGTGTGTGTGTGTGTGTGTGTGTGTGTGTGTGAAGTTTAAAGCCAGTATGATACAGCCTTTGGAATCATAGAGATCTGGGTTTGAAGCTGGTCTCTAAACTTTGTAGATGTGTGGTGTTAAATGAGGCAATTCATGTAAATTGCCAAGCACAGAGTCACTATTCAAAACATGTTAGATCCCTTTCCTGTATATAAGAGAACATGGCACAGTTATTGTTTCTGCTTGGCTCTGATAGAATATCATTATAGGACACTAGAATCTTTATACTGAGATCCTGTGTAATGGGCTTATAAGACTGTTCTTCATATAATAAGAGTCTGATAAAATTTTTGTTAGATTGATAGGCTACATGTTGTTTCTTTCAAATTTATTTACAGCCAGAAAAAATTAACTTATTCAGTAATTGCACACTAATATTTCTGCTCTTATTCAGTTTTCAAGCCACACCAGTCCTCTGTGTGTGAAAATTTGCAACTTATTGCTCTTACAAGGTCAAGAACAATGGACCAAAGTGAACAGCATTAGGCCACTCTCAGACTTCCTTCATTAGTTTTATTAGAGCAGTGGACTCTTTTTGACCTCAGTAAAATCAGTTTTGCAGTTTTGCATTTGGATTGTCAGGTTTTTTTTTTTTAACTTGTAAGCAATCATCTTTAACAGTAGATAAAATGCATTTGGTGAACAGATGTTTTTCCCTGGGCTGTGCCTTGGATATTTGTGTTTGTGTGTGTGTATGTGTGTGTGTCCTCGTCGATTGAGTCCTCAACTGCATCAAAGAGTCCTCTGATCCTCACTGCCTTTTTCTTTGCAGGATGACCACATCAGTGGACGTCCTCGTGTCCATCTGTGTTATCTTCGCGATGTCTTTCGTCCCAGCCAGCTTCGTGGTGTTCCTGATCCAGGAGCGGGTCAGCAAAGCGAAGCACCTACAGTTCATCAGTGGAGTGAAGCCTGCCATCTACTGGCTCTCTAATTTTGTCTGGGATATGGTAAGGACACAGGCCTGCTGCCTCTTTATAAATCTCCATCAGGACCATGGATCCATATGGATAAGAAAGAACAAGGCCCTGGCTATCCCGGGAAGTGTTCTTGCTAGCTGATGTTGTATGAAAAAGGAAATAGGCAGAGGCAGTTGAGCACTTTCATGACACCAAACATGGCATTGGATACCAGAGCTGATGTCATGTCAAAGGGAAAATCTATCCACAATGACTAAAATTAATGCCACTACCACCTGATTTCCTAGGTGAAAACTTTTGTAAGAAACAGAGAGATGGAAAGACCTTAGTCAAAACTCCATGTCAATGCTTCAAACTTCTCTAATAGGTTAAAACTCCAGAGTCAGGATGTTCTTCACCTTACCAGGAAAGCCACCTGTCATTTGATAACTGTATATTTTACCAGCAGCTTATCTATACATTGCAAATATGTTTTTTTGTGCTGGGCATAATATATTGCTTCTGTTTAGACCACTATGGAGGACTTCAAAAAATTCTGAAGATCTAGTTACTGTAAAGTGGAGTTGAAATATATCTTCTTGTAACTTCCATTAATTATAAGCCACAGAGAGCAAATCTAATTCTTCTCCCGCTAGACAGTCCCTTGGATATTTAAAGACAATTTAACCTAAGTCTTCCCTAGATGAGCTGATATATGAGAAGATATACAGTGCTTTAGAGATTATAAAATAAATTTGAGCAATGATGGTGGAGATGATGAGGATGTCTGTGCTAAATATAGTAAGCCTCTCAGACTTGTCACTGTTCTGATCCAATTGTCCCTCTATGGCCATGTTCCATATTGTTAATGTTTCTTTTGAAAAGCAAAGCCCAGAATTATCCTTGTGTTTAGGCTGTGGTCTGAATGGTTATGAGTCTAGAGGGAGTTGATCTTTATCCCATACTTACATTACTGCAGCAAGGGTATTGCATTTTGGAAATGGCACTGTCTTATTGGCAAATTGTTGGTGAACTAAAACTTCTATTTCACACAAATGATTATTAAGTTGGGTCTCTCTCATTCTACACTGATGCAATTGACTTTTTTGAACCTAAACTTGTATTTATCCCTGTTAAACTATACCTTGTTTAGTGTCCATTTGTTTGTTTTTGTTTTATCTTGATTCAGTAATTACTTCATTAGGTAAACACATACTGAGTGCTCACTGTGTATCTGACTATGCCAGGCATAGGAGATTTAGAGATGAAAGATTGAGTCCTGGAACTCAGGGACATGGCTTATCTTCTTGTGTATTATCTGTCCCTCCTGCTTTAGAACCTCTGAAATTTGCTGTAAGCATGTTTTCTTCCAAGCTGTTGATAAACACATCAAATAGAATGGGAATGAGGCAGAGCCCTGCAGTCTGAAGCTGCAATTCTTCTAACAGCTGACAAATCCACTGTCACCTTCCTGCCTGTGCTTTGCTGTGCCAGCTATGAATTCTTATGATTGTCCTATGGTCAGGTCTTCATTTCTGCATTTTATTGCTTGATACACTGTCAGGACAGACTTTAAATTATTCTCAGTGTGAGGAAGCAATTCTGACATTCATGTTATGAACTCTTACCTCATAAATAGATTACATGTGAGATTGAACTTGGGCAGACTATAATATAGCATTAATGAGGAAACAGACACAATCACCTTCGGGAAGAATAATGGGAACTTATTTGCTGCCTGTGAAATTGAAATTACTCTGACTAGGAATCCATCGTTGAACAAGTTTACTGTGCGTGACACCTTGGTTTAGCTATTGGAAAGACAGAAAGGGCATGCAGTTTATAAAATCAGCCAAGTGTAAAGTGCTTGTCAGAATGTATTGTCCAGTATTTTGATTAATAGTTTATGTGACTTCATTAATTCAAAGTTATTCTCCAATATGTTTATCTGCCCTTTCTTGTCCGATGATGGTGAAGACTTGGGATTTGTTATATATTTGACTTAAAGGTGAACTTTATTTCCTTATTTTCACTTTTAGTGCAATTACGTGGTCCCTGCCACTCTGGTCATTATCATCTTCATCTGCTTCCAGCAGAAGTCGTATGTGTCTTCCACCAACCTGCCTGTGCTAGCCCTTCTACTTTTGCTGTATGGGTAAGGCACCTCTGGGTGGGGAGAATCTCACAATGGGTAAGGCATATGGTGCCCAATGTCAGGGAGGGCAGGGCCTCCAGTGGACATTTATCTCTGTGCCTCACCAGGTGGTCGATCACACCTCTCATGTACCCAGCCTCCTTCGTGTTCAAGATCCCCAGCACAGCCTACGTGGTGCTCACCAGCATAAACCTCTTCATCGGCATTAATGGCAGTGTGGCCACTTTTGTACTGGAGCTTTTCACCAATAATGTGAGTTCTGCAGAAAGAACACCACCTGCTGGGAGGAGCATGTCTGGGAGCCAGAGGACAGTGTTTAATTGTGGTCTTATTCTATCTATCTGTGATATTGATGCTGCTGACTGCTCAGTCCTTTTTTAGATTATCTTTCCTGGGTCCCCACAGCATTTTTCTCTCCTGCTGTGCTTTGTATTTCTCTGATCAAACCTTTCATTTCCTTTTGACAGGTTCTTTTCTTTTTTACTTTCTGTTTCTGTGTTGCTTTTTCCAAGACCTAGTCCTCTGCCATCTTTGCGTTCCACTTTAGACACCATTTCTTGGTGATGCCATTCCATCCCAAAGCTTTTATCACCACCTCTCTCAGAGTCTTTTACAGTTATCTGAGAGTCTTTTATTGTTATCTGCCTTTAGCCTTGGTTGTTCCTTTGAACTCTAGTCTTAAATTTTCACTTGCCTATTTGGATGGCTTCATTTAGATAATTTATAGATATCCCAAACTGGACATGTCTTAATCATCTTTCCCCTCAGAACCTAATATTTGTCTTGCCATTCCTGTCATACTCGGTGGCATTGCCATCCACTCAGCTGCTGAAACTGGCTCTGCCAGAGTCATGCTAGATGCTTTGCTGATGCTTTTTCCCCACATTCAGCTGGTCTTCAGTTCTTCTGGTTACAGATCTCTTAAACAAGGCTCCCTCTCCATGCCTCTTGTCACTGCCTTTGTCCAAACACCTTAGCTTAGCACATAGGCCTTCACAGGTGCACAACTCCTCCTGGCCAGTCCCACCACACCCCTTCCCAGTACCCTGTAAGCTTCAGCCAAGTTGCCCCTTAAACCCTCCACACTACTGTAGGACTGACTGGCTTGAAATGCCATTCTTCTATCACAGGGTCTGGTATTATCTCCCTTACCCTTCAAGACTTAGCTCATATGTGAAGCTTTCCTTACTTGCCCTATAGAAGGTGCTCTCCCCTTTCAATGTATCTCAGAGCCCTCAGTTCATGCCTGTAGTACAACACATATCCACTTATGTAGTAATTTCCTCTTTACTTGTTTCTCTTCCTCAGAGTGGAGACTGTTTCTTACTGACTCTTGCCTCTCCCACACCCTAGGACAGTGCATATAGCATATAGCTCCATGCTCACTTGCTGGACATTTGGCCATTGTTGCCTTGTGGGGTTGTAATAAGTACTTATGCATTCAAGAAGAATTTCTAAAATTCCAGCAAAATCCTAAAACTTAAATATTGATGCAGATATGAACAATTTGCTTTTGAAATGTTAAGCAAATATTTTGTTATGGATTTGCTTTTGATTAAACATAGCTATGTTTCTCAACTTTCTTATTTCTCCATGCTCATAGCATTATTCCAAATTTTCTAAAGAACACAGTGTTATTATGTTATATATTATCAGCTATGCCTGCTGCTATTTATTGGTATCTGAATTCAAAGGTTCGGTTTGTCCCTAGTGAATCAAATTTTTTCTTCACTCCCATATTTCAGACTTTGATAAATTTTTAGCCTAAACTATGAATGATATTGAATCTCTTTTTTTTTTTTTTAGAAACTGAATAACATCAATGATATCCTAAAGTCTGTGTTCTTGATCTTCCCACATTTTTGCCTGGGACGAGGGCTTATTGATATGGTGAAAAACCAGGCAATGGCTGATGCCCTGGAAAGGTTTGGTGAGTGAAGCAGTGGTTGCAGGAGGCTTTAGTGGAGATGACAGTGTGCATGAGCTTTGGTACCCCTTGTTTTGGAAGAATCTGGTGGCTGGGCACAGGATGTTCCCTCGCCCCACTGATAGGGCTCATGCCAGTGCAGCTGGTTGTGGCATGGGTCTTGTGACACACTCTTCGTCTGTGCCTCTGATAGCATTGAGATGTGAGAGGGCAATTTTGGAGGTGAGAAAGCTGGCATTTGATTAGAATGCCATTGTTTGGGTTCATCAGAATCATTGGAAAAGTCAAACTACAGCGTTAGGAATTAGATACAGGCCAGAGAATCAGAAGGAAAGATGCAAACTTTGACAAATCATGGTCCTGCAAATGTGGTCATATATTGCCTTTTACATAGTCTATAAAAGATAATTTACTGCAGCTCTTTCTACCTTTAGAGTAGTTAAAAATATTTCTCATGTGGCCATGTGACTGTCATTCATCCACTGGATATAGTTAGATGGGCCATGTTATTTAAGGAACACAGAAGAGGGAATTTTTTCAATTTGGAGGTACAAAGGAGATGTATAAGGAGGTACAAAGGAGATGTATAAGAAATTTAAGGAATATTTACATAAAACTGGGTGATTTAATTGAGTCACTGGGTTACATTATATGCTACTGAAAGGAGTATCTTTTTAAAGTGCAGCCTAATATTTCTTATTATTAAAACTTATTTATTAAATACTGACCCTAAAAATTACTCTGGATTGTTCACCTTTTCTAAAAGGATTTTTAGCATGTTTCATTAAAAGGGAAATATTAGATATCTTAGACAAAGTTACAGATCTAATACAAGTTGGATCTGAAATTCTTATTGATATGGGGTTATCCTGTTTCCCTAAATCAGACTTGAAAAGTGGTTGCTGTCTTATTTTTTTCTCCCTGTCTCATGGGTGACAGCTGTTGGTGTTTCTAGGAAAATAGATAAATTTGAGCCTAAATTTGAGGAAGGGCTGTGGTTCTTGATGCCCCCATTCTGACCTGATCTCTGCATTGTGTCCATCAGGGGAGAATCGCTTTGTATCACCACTCTCTTGGGACTTGGTGGGACGAAACCTCTTCGCCATGGCTGTGGAAGGGGTGGTGTTCTTCCTCATTACTGTTCTGATCCAGTACAGGTTCTTCATCAGGCCCAGGTGAGCTTTTCCTCAGATTTCTAGGGAACACCTGGTTGATGGTCACAGAGGAGGAGCATTCATCAATGGTGGGTGGATTGAATTGAACTCAAAATAGATAAACTGATTTTCCTAATGTGGGAAGCCCCCAACCCCAAACCCTGCCTATCCTGAAAACTGTGGTGAGCAGATTTTATAAGACTGCTTTAGAGACTGGATCTTTGTCTTGAAAAAAAGAAACAGTTTGAAAGGTTCACTTTTTTTTCCCCTCCCCTTCTAAGAACTGTAAATACAAAGCTTCCTCCTCTGAACGATGAGGATGAAGATGTGAGGCGGGAAAGACAGAGAATTCTTGATGGTGGAGGACAGAATGACATCTTGGAAATCAGGGAATTGACTAAGGTAAGACAGTGAGTACAAGCTATAACAGCTTTTCAATTTTTTTTTTTTAGCTCTATATGCTGGAAATCAGCATTTTTCTCACTTGCTTAATAAAAAAGAGCACGCTTCCCAAAATATGCATCAATATCAAGCTTCTGTCAATTTAATTTTATTTAAAATATTCCATGGAGACTTCTCAATTAAAGAAATCCTACTGAGAATACTTTTGTAATGTAAATTCCCGTTCTTAAATATATTTATTTTATACACCTACATTTATGGGTTAGTTATTAAAACATACTAAGGGCCGGCCCCACGGCTCACTTGGGAGAGTGCAGCGGTGGTAGCGCCCAGGCCGTGGGTTCGGATCCTATATAGGGATGGCCGGTGCACTCACTGGCTGAGTGTGGTGCAGACGACACCGAGCTGAGGGTTAACAATCCCCTTACTGGTCAGAAAAAAAAAAAAAAATTGTACATCTAGTCAAAGTGGAGGTAGGGAGAATAAATGGTTGAAACTGACTTTCAGAATCCAAACAGCTGATATATGTCCATTACTCAGGAGGAGGGTCTGTTTCAGCCCTTTCTAGATGCCAGAATCCCAAAATTTCACTTTTTTGTAATCTGCACAATATTTTGATTGCAAATGTACTCTGTAGAATTTGAAAAATATCTACAATATCTTTATGTTAAATAAAAGAAAAATTAAGTAGATATTGATGACTAGTATGTTTTTTAAAAGACTCAAACTCGTATTAGATTAAAAAATAAAAAGAAACTAACTTTTATTTTGAGCTTCAGAGTCAGTCAGAGGTCAGTTGCCACAGATAGTCCAAGGTTCTTAGTGCATCAAATATGTGGTTTAGTCTTATTGATGAGTAGTATTTTGTAGTGTGTTTGGGTTATAATCCCCTCTTCCACAGTTGCTTGGAAGAGCTGAGTGACTGGGGCTTATGAGTTTTTGCATTTTGTTTGTTGCAGATATATAGAAGGAAGAGGAAGCCTGCTGTTGACAGGATTTGTGTTGGCATTCCTCCAGGGGAGGTAAAGACACTTTGTCTACATTGTGTTTAGCCTTAGTAATTCAGACTATCTCTACCCAATCCAACGACAATGTTTGTACGGTGTGAAAGTGGCTTTTTAAGGCTTCTCTGCTTATGCCTGTGTGTAACAGTCAGTCACTGAGAGGATGGGGACCCTGTACGTTCAAAGAGGATGATTTTGGATAATCTCATGCAGTTTAAGAAAAGCACGCACATCCAAAATGTGCTTTTGCGATCCATTTGAAATTATGATGATGTTCAAATAGATTTTTAAAAAACAGATATTTTTCTTTTTCATTCCTGTTTGTGTTCTTTTATACCTGTTAGCAAGATTAGGTGGTGTAATTTGACTAGTTGGCTCTCATTGCTGTTTTTCACACATCAACCTTGGCCTCAACCTGACAACTTAAATAATATTTACAAATATGCCCACACTTAAAATGGTTCCATTATAAAATATATATTTAGAAATCTCTATGATGTCTTAAAACCAAGAAAATACTCATATTTGATTCTTCATTGATATTTAAGAATGATGTTTTAGGATCATGTTGTACAAAAACTAAGTTGAGGTGGCTATCTCTTAAAGGGTCATTCATACTCAGATTCTAGTAGTTTGCTTACCCCATCTTACTTTTTCAGTGCTTTGGACTTCTGGGAGTTAATGGGGCTGGTAAATCATCAACATTTAAGATGTTGACTGGAGATACCAGTGTTACCAGAGGAGACGCTTTCCTTAACAAAAATAGGTGAGCAAAAAAGTGGCCTGTATTTTGCCACAAAAACCTTTTTTTTAAGTTTATTTAAAGAAATTGTTATTTTTCTGATTATAACAGTAATATTTACAGTTCATAAAAATGTTGAAATACAGTGAAGTGTAAAGAAGAATATAAAAATCATCCAAAATTTCACTACCTGGAGATTACCACTATTTACGTTTTTTTTTTTTTTTTTTTAAAGTCTCATGCTATACTTTTAACAGCTTTATTCAGGTATAATTTATATACCATATAATTTACTTGTTTTAAGAGTATAATTCAATGATTTTTAGTAAATTCACAGCATTGTACAATCATTCCCACAATCCAGTTTTAGAACTTTTCCATCATCCCAAATCTATCTTATATACACATATAAATGTATCATAAAATTGAAATTATATGGTATATAGATTTTACCTAGATTTTTATATAGATTATATGGTATATAGATTAGTTTTTATTGTTAGTGAGTTTATTATGAATATTGCCTAATGGGTTATATATTCTTAGATGTAGAATTTTACATTATTACATAAAATGGCCCTAAGTACATATACCTATAATTTATTTAATCAATTCTTTATAAATGTTGTACATTTATTAGTTTCCATTTTTCACTATGTGAATATGTCCTTGTATACAGCTTTTATTATTTCTCTTATTCATCTAGTATTATTTTCATTATTTGAAAATCTCTACAAGGAAAAAGGGTATGTACCTTCCAAATTGTCCTCCTCTCTAAAGGGCGTAGCAATTAATGAAGCCATCATTAGGCCATTTTTCTGAGACTGAACAGGTCACTAAACAATCTGATCTTTGGGGGTACAAC
>NW_007730681.1:202029-203680 GCF_000696425.1 Galeopterus variegatus
ATACCTATAATTTATTTAATCAATTCTTTATAAATGTTGTACATTTATTAGTTTCCATTTTCACTATGTGAATATGTCCTTGTATACAGCTTTTATTATTTCTCTTATTCATCTAGTATTATTTTCATTATTTGAAAATCTCTACAAGGTAAAAGGGTATGTACCTTCCAAATTGTCCTCCTCTCTAAAGGGCGTAGCAATTAATGAAGCCACCATTAGGCCATTTTTCTGAGACTGAACAGGTCACTAAACAATCTGATCTTTGGGGGTACAACTACACATTAGAGAACCTTTAAGCAGTGCTACCCTTAAGTACTCTAAATATGTGAGGCTTCTCTGGGCTTTTTATATGGAGAGATGGTACAAAGCCGTCGTTTTCAAACTTTTCTGATCATGACCCATGTAGGAAATACATTTTACATCTCAACCCAGTACATACACACAGACACATAAACATATAACTTAAAGAAAAGTTTATAAACAGTACCTACTGTTAGTACTTGTAGTGTACTCTGGTATTTTTTATTCTACTCTGTACCATGTCATTAAAAAAGTGCTGGTTGTGACCCAGTAAATTTATTTCACAACTCACTAATGGGTGATAACTCACAATTTGATAACACTGCACAGTGGATAGCCAATAAAATTGAGATGAGCAAGGAACTTAATGTACTCATTGATCTCCTCCCCTGTCTCTTACCAGTTTTTTCAGTAGTAATGTAAAGGAGTCATAAGAAAATACATTCTGGGAATAGCAGGCATTAGGCTGCACAGCTGCTTCCCCAGCTTGTTCTTAGCACCAAGCTCCCGGGGCATATAGCAGTGGCAGCAATAACTGGCTCAGACTAGGATTCATCATTGTGACTGGTTGTTAAGAACCGACAGTCACAAGAATTGACTTGGGCAGTGTAGCTGTGAAGGTCAGGCACAGTGTCCATGGGTGCCCCAATCATAATTCTGGAAGAGGCTGATTCTGGGGGTACTAATTAGATGTGCAGAGAGGAATGAATACTGCTGCAAGGCCAAATTTAAGTGCAGCCATCAGAATGGGATGTGGATGGATACAACTTCTCTTACATCAGGGATTCTTAACCAAATTGGCTTCACAGAACCTAAAAGCCACCCCCACCAATATATGTGAAATTGTTTGTAGGTGTATTTTTCTGTCACCAGATTCTCAGAGGGTCTATGATAAAAACAAAACAAAACAAAAACCTTTAAGAGCTAGAAGGGTGCCTGGGCTTGGTATTCAGTCGGACCAACAGATCTGGAACATGCCATGCTATGGCTAAGTCATAAATGTGTGGGTAGCAGAAAGCAGAGGGAGCTCACGCCCAGTATTCTGGGCATCCAAATGGCCATCAAGGAGATGTTGGACAAACAGAATACTTCGTACATATGACTGGGTCACAGGGTCAAGTCTGGGATGGAGACTTACTGATAAACTCCAGGATAGTATAACTGAGGTTGTTAGGAAAGATTATGCTGTACTTGGCATGGACTCAGGAATTTTGAAATGGGACTGAGCCTGCAGATTGAAATGTTTGGAGAGCCAGGTGCAAGGACTGGGCAGGGGAGAGGCAGGAACCCTGACTGCCAGGAAGAGCTGGCATCCTGGCAGCAGAAAGGCTGTTCCTTCAAGCAGCAGCAG
>NW_007730681.1:204500-206052 GCF_000696425.1 Galeopterus variegatus
AGAGGAGTCCCAGAGAAAGAAGTTGGCAAGGTACTATGGGCACAAGAAAGCCAGCATGCATGCTTTGCATCCTGATGATAAACTTTACGGCTTTTTCACACATGACATTGACTTCAGGCTGTTTTTCCTCATGAATGCAGCAGTTTGAAACTCTGGCTCTTTGTGCCTACTCTCAGGGTGGGAATCCATAGCGGTGGTGGGCCAGGGGTGGGTGACCATGCATATACTAGAGGGCAGAGAGAAAGTGCTGCTCCCACCACACAAAACCCTCCTCCGCACTTTTGGCTCTTCAGCAGTTGCCAGGTCATGATGATAGAATCTAGTCCTACACAGGGAAAAAACTTTCATATAAAAGTATGAGAAAACATGACAAAATTACCAAGCCAGAGAAAAGTAAAGGTGCTTTTCATTGCTCTAGGTTGGTGAGTGGGCGATTCGGAAACTGGGCCTCGTGAAATATGGAGAAAAATACGCCAGTAACTATAGTGGAGGCAACAAGCGCAAGCTCTCAACAGCCATAGCCTTGATCGGCGGGCCTCCTGTGGTGTTTCTGGTGAGTGTGACTGTGGATGCAAAACTACTGATCTGGCTTGAGAACAAAACATCACTTTTCAAAAGTCCTATACATTCAAAGCTGTCGTATGACTGACTTGGCAATGGCAAGTCCCCCACCAAGAATAGCGGAATAGCCTCGGAGAAACAAATGGAATCTTCTCCCTCTGCACACACTGGGGTGGTTCTGCTATGCCCACAGATGCTCCCAAATAGAGACTTTAGGCACCTTTGTTTTCTTGGGCTTGGAGAACCTCAACGAGTGTGACTCAGTCTGGATGTGGGATTTGATCTTTCTCTGGAACATTCTTTCTGACCATCTATGTGTTCATCTCCTGAAGATGGAGAGTGTGGACACAGCTTCAGGATTCCCAAGGTGGTAGCTGGGTCATAGTTCCTTACACACAGATAGGTGAAAAACATGAGATTAGATGGGCAATGACCCTTGACCCTTCTTCTGTAGAGTTATTTGAAGTTGTTGCAGGAAGAAGCCCTGGATTGAAGCTTTAATGCTATCCAGACCACATGGACCTGAGATTTGTTTCTCTTAGACTAGAAAGTGCAATATAACAGAGTAAGCTGAAGTGAGCCAGAATTAAAAATGAAGAAAAGGAATTTTACCCAAACCTTATACTGACTTCGATAGTGATTTCAGACAAAAAGCATTTTACTATATATAGTACTTATCTGTCATGAAAATATGATTGAAACTAAATGGCTTTTTCCCTTCACTGTTTATTTGGATAAATTTGTTTAATTTTATTAAAAAATTACCCATTATATTTGAGTTTCTTGCTTCAATGAGGCATTTGTAAAAGTGACCTTGTTACAGATAAGTCTGAAACTTATCCTGGTTCTTTGGTCCATCAAGATATAACTAGAATGGTAAGTTAACATTTAGGCTGTTTCAAAGATACTTCTGCATTTATTTTATTTATATATTTATTTTTTCCTTTTTTTTTTTGTCTTTTTTCGTGACCGGCAACGGATCGCAACCCTC
>NW_007730681.1:206630-208756 GCF_000696425.1 Galeopterus variegatus
CGCCTGCACCTCGCTCAGCCAGTGAGCGGCCAGTCTGTACGTGGGATCCGAACCCTCGGCGGGAGCGCCGCCGCGCTCCCAAGCGGCGCACTGTAGCAGTGCGCCACCGGGCCGGCCCCTACTTCTGCATTTAGAAACAAATCTACCTTTCATTTTTTTTTTTCCAGCAAATAAGATTTATTTTATTATGATTACAGGATGAACCAACCACAGGCATGGATCCCAAAGCCCGGCGATTCTTGTGGAATTGTGCCCTAAGTATTGTCAAAGAGGGGAGATCAGTAGTGCTTACATCTCATAGGTCTGTAATGATGTCTTGGTCTGGCTTCTATACTGTGTGATTTTAAAATTTTCCTAGTAGTAGTATATGATCATTTTGTAAAAATTAGAAAATACAGTACGACAAAGTTTAAAACAATTATTATCTGAAATTATATCACTAGGAGACAGCTATCCTTATCATTGGACTGTATGTTTGCAGAGTTTTCATATGCACATCTATATACGTGTGGGTATTTTTACAAACAAAAATGCATACATATCTTTTTTACATAATGATATATTGTGAACATTATTTCAAGTCAGTAAATTTAGATGTGCCATCATTTCTTATAGCTGGATAGTATTCTTTTAGGATATACCTCAATTTATTTAATTATTCCCTTTTTTGTAGACATTTGGATTGTTTTCAACTTACTCACAGTTGTAAATAGTACTGCAGTGAATAGCATCATCCCCATATCTTCATGTGTTTGTAACAGGATGTGATTATGCTCTAAGAAGCTGGGAATCTGTTTCTTTGAAATGCTAGATGTCATGGTGATATTCTGCTGATTGTAAGCGCATCTCTCTAAAACCAAAACCTCATTCTGTTTCCTCCCAGTATGGAAGAATGTGAAGCTCTTTGCACTAGGATGGCAATTATGGTCAATGGGAGGTTCAGGTGTCTTGGCAGCGTCCAACATCTGAAAAATAGGTAACAAAGATAATTTCTTTGTGATAGTGCCTAGTCAGAAAGCTTGATATTTATTCTTCTGTGAGTGTGTAAATGGTGGCTCTAAAATAAAGGGAAATAAAACTGGGCAAAATGGTAGAGTGGAAAGAGTGAGGGCTTTGAAGTCAAACAGAGCTGCATTCAAATTCTGTCTAATTTACTGATTGTGTGACTCTTGGGCAAGTTACTTAACCCCTCTGAGAGTCAGTTTCCTAGGATTACCTACCTCCTAGCTTTGTTATACAGATGAAATGAAAACACTTACATATGCCGGTATAATAAAGAGCACAAGCTTTGGAGTCAAACACAAATGGGTTTGCATCCTGGCCCCACCACTTACAAGCTTTGTGTCATGGACAAGTGATTAACTCCCTGGGCTTCAGCTTTTCTGTAACATCTGTCAGACCTCATAGGTCCAGGTAAGGATGAAATGAGATCAGTGTATTTAAGATACCTGGTATGGTACCTCATATAGAATAGGTATTCAGTAAGTGATAACTGGTTCTTTCTCTTACAAACTTATTTCTGGGTTTGTCTGGGACCTCCCTTTTTCATGGCACAAGTTGGGTTTTCAGGGTTGGATATTCTTTTGAGGAGTTTCTTGGGGATTCTCCATTTGGATATGTTTTCCTGCTTTCAGGTTTGGAGATGGTTATACAATAGTTGTACGAATAGCAGGATCCAACCCTGACTTGAAGCCTGTTCAGGAGTTCTTTGGACTTGCCTTTCCTGGAAGCGTCCTGAAAGAGAAACACCGGAACATGCTACAGTACCAGCTTCCATCTTCATTATCTTCTTTGGCCAGGATATTCAGCATTCTCTCCCAGAGCAAAAAGCGACTCCACATAGAAGACTACTCTGTTTCTCAGACAACACTTGACCAAGTAAGCTTTGAGTGTCTAAAATAGATTTGCTTTGGGGCCGGCCCGGTGGCGCACTGGATAGTGCGCCGCTTGGGAAGCGCGGCGGCGCTCCCGTCCGAGGGTTCGGATCCCACATACAGACCGGCTCCCGCTCACTGGCTGAGCGAGGCGCGGGAGCAACACCGAGGCTTGCGATCCCGTTGCCGGTCACCACGCGGGAGCAACACCGAGGCTTGCGATCCCGTTGCCGGTCCCCGGTCCGGTGCGGG
>NW_007730681.1:209642-211358 GCF_000696425.1 Galeopterus variegatus
AAAAAAAAAAAAAAAAAAAAAAAAAAAAAAAAAAAAAAATAGATTTGCTTTTCAGGATGACAATTCCCATGCATCCCCTGCCATGGCCCCATGAGCAGTTTAGACTATCTGTGCTTGAATTCCTGATCTACTAGTACTAGCTATGCTTTTTACTAAACCTCCCTGAACTTGAAAAGGGAGATGATGCTATCTACTTTATAGGGCCATTGTAATAATTTATTGTAATAATCATCATACTAATTTACCATTTATTGAATACCTACCATGGGCCAGGTATTTGCTGGGTGCCTTATCCCATTTAAATTAGATAAAAAGTACCAAACAGATCCTGGCACTTAACAGGTATTCAGCAAATGTTTTCTTCCTCTCTTCCCTTTAATCAAGGCTATATGTGCCAAAGTAAATAGATGATTGAAGACTTGGTGATGTGGGGGGCGTAATACAGAAGGTCAATTTTTAAATGATAATTGCTTTTTCCCAAGTATTCTTCCCTCCCTCACAAATAGTTTTCTAGTTAATCTATTTATGCAGTTCAGTATTCTCCGGTCTGACCTAATTTCAACATAGGGAAAACTGCAACTGAAATACAAAAAGAACAAGTTGAGAGGTATATATAAAGGTCCATCTTTCTTTTAACAGGTATTTGTGAACTTTGCCAAGGACCAAAGTGATGATGACCACTTAAAGGACCTGTCATTACACAAAAACCAGACAGTAGTGGATGTAGCAGTTCTCACATCTTTTCTTCAGGATGAGAAAGTGAAAGAAAGTTATGTATGAAGAATCCTGTTTGTACAGGGTGGCTGAAAGTAAAGAGGAATTAGACCTTCCTTTGTACCATGTGAAGTGTTCAGGATGGAGGAGCCAGAAGTCGTCATGGGAAGAAGTAAACTGGATACTGTACTGATAACTATTCAATGCAATGCAATTCAATGCAATGAAAACAAAATTCCATTACAGGGGCAGTGCCTTTGTAGCCTTGTATGGCTCTCAAGTGAAAAAGACTTGAATTTAGTTTATTACATTTATACCTATGTGAAACTCTAGTATGGAACCCAGTGGACATATGGGTTTGAAGTCATACTTTTTTGTTCCTGTGTATTCTCACTGGGGTTGCAACAACAATTCATCAAGTAATCATGGCCAGTGATTATTTACCAAAATCAAAAGCCATCCTCATTCATTAAGCTGCGCCATGCCAAGAAACTGGTTTCCCAGTGACACATCCATTGCTGGCAATGAGTGTGCCATAGTTACTAGTGCCAAGTTGCTCAGAAAGTCTGAAGCACCATGTGTGTCATGCACACTTTTTTGAAAGCTGCTTTGCTCAGAGTCTATCAACATCATTAAATATCAGGTGACAAAATGGTGCCATGTGTGGATAAAGACCTACTTTGATGCCCTCTTTGATGAGCTGCTCTGGTGGTGGTAACATGGGCAATATGGGTGTCTCCCAACACAGGAGACCTGGTTCCATTGTTGCGTTGTCTTGTGCTTGGAGCCATGGATCTCCAGGGTCATCTTTCTGGGACTCTTTAAATATATTTAGATCCTGGTGAGAAGCAAAGACTCAGCAGCCAAACTGTTGGGGCTGCAAGCTGCTGAGGCCAGAGCATGGGATTAAAGAGACAGCATGTGCAAACTTAGGGAGGCCTGTGCCCATTTGTCCTGATTGTCTAACACGGTACACCACATCTCAAGATCTTTCTTATTTGA
>NW_007730681.1:211608-231756 GCF_000696425.1 Galeopterus variegatus
GTTCCATTGTTGCGTTGTCTTGTGCTTGGAGCCATGGATCTCCAGGGTCATCTTTCTGGGACTCTTTAAATATATTTAGATCCTGGTGAGAAGCAAAGACTCAGCAGCCAAACTGTTGGGGCTGCAAGCTGCTGAGGCCAGAGCATGGGATTAAAGAGACAGCATGTGCAAACTTAGGGAGGCCTGTGCCCATTTGTCCTGATTGTCTAACACGGTACACCACATCTCAAGATCTTTCTTATTTGACATAAGTGTAGTATTATTTCTGGCTTTTTGAATTAATCTAGAAAATGAAAAGATGGAGTTGTATTTCGACAAAAATCTTTGTACTTTTAATGTTATTTGTAATCTTAAATTCTGTCAGTGACTTCTGAAACCTTAGAATGGCCTCTTTGTAGAACCGTGTGGCATAGAGAGTATGGCCACACTGCCTTACTAGCTTTATTTTCTTATGTAAGTTTGTAGATCGCTCATCTGACTAGTGCCTACTGACTAGATAATAATGTGGTAGTCAAGATCTCATGACGTTATATTTGAGTTTCTTTATTATTTAGAATACTCTTAATCTCAGTTCATCAAGTACTTTGAGTGTATGCCATAGCTGAATGAGAATGTGTGTATGGATAGATATGGGGAGAAATTAAGTCTCAGAAGATTTCCTGTGCCATGTTATTCAGCTAACTGGTTTACAAACATAGTTTGTTTTGCTGAGGTTTTGAGAGCCCACTAAAAGAATATTGGGCAGCCTTCTTTTTTTTTTTTTTCCCAAATAGCAACAATGCAAAAGCCAAGAAAGTATAAAGGTCACAAGGTCAAACAATGAATTCTTTCACAGAGAAAACAGCTAGCTTGGAAACTTGTTGCACAATACCACTTGTGCTTATGGCATTTAACACCTTCAAATAACTGGCTTTGCAGATGCTAGACACCCCATTAAATCTCTGACAATCTCAATGTTTTCAGTCACTAACCTACCGTGAAAAGATAAAAACAGCAAATGCCCCCACATGGATTATTTTTCAGACTTTTTAACATAGATTTATATTTTTTAGTCAGAAAACACTTTTTAAAAATATTTCACTAATACTTGATTTCATCTCTCTTGAGACAAAATAAAAATATAAGAGAACTGCTGTTTGGTGAAGTTCAAGTGATCTTTCAATATGATTACTAATTTCTTAACTCCAAAGGTTTAAGATTTCAGATTGATTTCAAATTAATCTATATATTTTTTAAATTTACAGAATGTTGTTATATAGCTTATTGTAAAAAATGACTTTTAGAAATTAATGTCAACATCGTCTTCTAAAATGATAATGAAGGCATATTTCCAGTAACTATCGGCATGACATCATTATATTTTCCGTTACATTCAAAGATATAAAACTCATGGGATAATTTAGTTTCTCCCTAGTATTTCTCAAAATCAAATTTCTGTTGGCTTTCTCATTTCACTATAATCATGTTCTAATTCTTCATTATATTAAGTCCATGAGCAACTCCTTGCTTTAGTTACTCTGATCTAAGGCCGTATTTTAAAAAATCAAAAGGCGCACTGTGAACTATTTTGAAAAAATTACGTTTCAATATAGATTTAAAGGGTCTCCTCTGAAGCTAGAAACAATCTACAGTTACACACTGACTTCATTAATACTGTGTTACCTTTCAGACTATCCAAATAGTAATCTTTTAAATTTCCCTGTGTAAACCTAACTGTGGTAGAAATTTTTACCAACTCTATGCTCAGTCAAGTAAAATTTCTACATATTCCCTGTGGAAATGTAACAATGTGAGTTTCAGAATTTCTTAAAAGAAGTGCTCAAAAATTTCTGCTTTTGCATCTTTTGGACACTTTGTAAAACTTATTAATTAACTGTGACTATGAACAATACAAAAGAAAATAACCAACCCTCTACACATAAATGTCCAGCATAATTCATTGTTATAAAACAAACCAAACCTCAAACTACTGTATTTCAGTGTCTGTACTGAAAGCATATGCTTTGTGACTATTAAATGTTGCACATCATTCATTCACTGTATAGTAATCATTGACTAAAGGGATTCATTCACTGTATAGTAATCATTGACTAAAGGGATTTGTTGATTTGTTTTTTCTCGTGGTTGTATATATCAGGTAAAATTTTTTTCCAAAGAGCCATGTGTCATGTAATACTGAACCACTTTGATATTGAGATACTAGTTTGTACTCCTGTTACTATTTACCAGTAAAAATGTAATACTATGGTAATATTGCTCTAATTCTTTTCAAAATTGTTGCACCCCTTTTTATAGAATGCTTATATTTCCATAAGGATTAAGTATGCTATTATCCCTTCTTATACCCTAGGATGAAACTGTTTTTGTGCTTTTTATCATTGGCCCTCATTCCAAGCACTTTATGCTTTCTGTAATGGGATCTATTTTTGCACTGGAATATCTGAGAATTGCAAAACTAGACAAAAGTTTCACAATAAATTTCTAAGTTAAATCGTTTTCATTAAAAGGAAAAAAAAATTTTGTATTGTCAATAACTTTATATGAAGTATTAAAAAGGCATATTTCTATGTTGTAATGAGTCACAAAATAAAACTGTGACAGTTCTGGTCTGTACGAATTTCCTTTCATCCATCCATAGCACAACCATTACATAAGCAAGAAATGTCTCTAGAGGGGAAGCTATTTGGAACCAAAGTAAAAATTTTAGCAAAGTTCAAATGTCCTGTTAATCATAAAAGAGAACTGAGGGAATTACTTGAAAATACAAGAAAGGGTGTTTTGCACTTTGGTAATTCAGTTAAGATACTCAGTATCTGGTATTATGTTTGAGAGGTTTTTAGATAAGCTTATTCTGCTTAATGATTACAAAGATGCAGAGATCTCTGAAAATACTCTGCAGCTAAGTTTATTTAACAAAAACTTCACTTGGTATTGAGGAGGCTAAAAAGGCAATCTTCAGTGCTCTTTTGTTTATTCAACAAAAAATACAAGGACACAATGTGGCAAGTATACTGGCGAGGTGCTGGATGTGGTGGCAGGGGCAAGTATGCAGGAAGAGTAGAAAATGTGGGAAGAGAATTGATACTGAGGCTAATATCAGAGGTGCCTTCTTTTTCTCCTGTAATAAGAAGTGCTGTGCAGTCTACACACAAGTAGTGTTATGATGAGAAAATATGGATGTATTTTCCATATTCTGAGACGATTCTTCCTGAGCTATGAAAAAGACTTTTTTTATCTTGGTACTTGAAGAAGCCCTGTGAAACAGTCCTTTTTAGGCAGTACAAGAGTCTGGCTGTATATGTGACCTCTTCAGAATGGCAGGGATGATGTGATTCTGTGGCATGGATCTGACCTTTGTGTGCAAAAGACCTAGGCTTCCGGCGAGCCTAGATGCTTACTCAGCATCAGCATCACAACTTCATTCTCCTCTATTGAAGTAACATTATAGTGACTTTAATAAAATGGATACAAAACTATGTTTCTTTGTGAAAAATGACAAGGGAGAGGAAAAAAAACATTGAAAAATGAAAAGGTAGTTAATTTAGATAAAAATATAACTTGATCCATGAGTCTTGACCAAATCAGTTTTCTATCTAGAGAAAAGCCTATTTGAACTTTTCCATGTTCAAAAATCTCTGGGCCTTTGGAATGCCGATACATGCATTAAGTATGAAAAAGTGTAAGAGAAAACTAGCTCCCATTTTCAAGTATTTACTGCATAGGCAGGCACTTCATTTAGTCTTCCATTAATACCTGCCCTACGAGGTAAATAGTACCATTTTACATGAGTATATTGTAGCTCAGAGGATAAGGAAATTGTTCAATGCTGCAGGGCTAGTTAGGTGGCAGAGGGTTCTTTTTGTTGAAGGTAGGTATCAGTTAACATTGTCTTTCCCAAATCACTTTGCCATCATTATACGTTAATGTATATTTATTGAACTTTATTGTGTGCCAGATACTTTTTTAGGTTCTTGGAATACAAGTTGAAGAAAAGAGAATTCCTGCTCTAATGAATTTATATTTCAGTGGAGAAAGACAGTGGCCACTATTGTGGACAAACAAATCTAATACATTTAGGCAGTAATAAGAACTAGGAAGAAAATAAAACATGGTAATGGGATAACAATGGAGAGGAGTCAGATTCAGCCTAAGAAGTGACATTTAGACTCAGATCTGAATAAAACGAGCAGGAGAAATATTAGCAAGTGGGTGGGAAGAATATTCCTGGAAGAAAGAACACCTTGTGCAAAAGCCCCAAGTGGGAAAAAGCTTGGCATGTTAAGGGGAATAAAAGAGAATTCCAATGTCCCTGATGTGCAGTTAGTAAGGAAAGAGTGGTAGGGGATAGAATCAGAGAGATGGCAGGGACCAAATCTCATAGGGACTTGCCAGTGTTGTGAAAGTTTTTGGATTTTATTGTTAGTGCATTGAGGAGAGTTTTAAACAGGGTAGTGGTGTGATCTAATCTCTGTTTCACAAAGAATGCTGGCTACTATGGGGAGAAAGGGCAGTAGAGAGGCTAAGAGATGATCAATCTGCTGACAGGCTGCATTTAGGGGATGAGGGAAAGAGAGCTATCAAAATGACTTCTAGTTTGTGACCTGAACTAAGTAGATGTTTGTCTTAAAAATGCAGTTGGTATTTCAGTCTGGAGCTCAGAGGCAATGATAGAAGAGAAGATAAAAATGTGCAAGTCATCAGTAAACATATGGTAATTAAGCCTTGAGACTGAATGAGCATACCTAGAGAGTGAAGATAGAGAACATTCTTGAACTTGAGATCCTGAGACATTTAGAAGAGAAGCCAGCAAGTGCAACTGGCCAGTGTGGAGGAAAACCTGAAGAGGATAATGCCATACACTGAAGCACAGAGAATTAAGTGTTTCAGGAAGGTAGAAGTGGTCCATTATGTCCAACACTGCTAGGAAGATGAGTAAGCTAAAGGCAGAGAATGACCATTGAATTTGATAAGACAGAGATCCTTGGTGACCGGAAGAGTCATTTCAGCAGAGGGATGAGGATGCAGACCTAACTGAGGAGAGTTTTGCTTTAAAGAGAAGCAGGAAACAGGACAATCTCTGGCTTAGAAAACTTTAATTTGGATGTTTTTCTTGTCTGCTGTTAGTACAGACTGTATCTGGGCATCATCTCATCTTTCCTTTCTGATTTTTTTTGTTCCGTTTTTAATTCTTTCGGCATTTCCTCTGTCAGTAGCCTTAAACACACTCTGGCTCATTCAACATTACCACTCAGTTGTCCTTTCAGTGCAGAAGCCTATGATACAAAACTGTGCATTTCTCCTCATCAACTGTCAAAAAGCTCATTCTGTCAAATGCCCAAACTTCCTTTACCTAATGGTCCTGAGCCAAGTTGCTTCCACTAAAGAAAACCATTTTCTCCTCCTAGGGGGAATGTGCTTTTTCAAGAAGATGCTTAGAGAGAGGGCATTCTAAAGTTATGAAAGAGGTCTCTCTAATGAGAGTAACACTTCTCCCAATATACTTCAGATTAACACTACTTTGATGACTTCAGTTACCACAATGGTCATGTTCCTAGGGTTTGTTCAGTAGGTTAAGAGCTGATGCTGAGAATGAAGTACAGGTTTGAGTCTACAAGTATGGTTTGCTTATCTTTTGGGAGTTATGTGGCAGGGGGTGGAACAAGACCAGATTAGTGGCATATCTGATTCTTTTCCTGGACATACAATTCAAAAATCTTCACAGTCTGTAATAGTAACTTATAACCAACAGGCAATAGTATTACTTTTATTTATTGATGGCACCCACAGCCAGAACTTCTACTGAGTCATTCACTGTGTCTTCCAGGGACACTTTCCAACAGGTTGAAAAGACACCTCCAATAAGAGTCACATATCCTACTATTAATAGAGGTGCAATATAACGTGTGGAGGAATGATGGACTTAAAAAAAAAACAAACCACAAAAGATCTCATATGTTAATTCATTCAACAAATAGTCAGGGCTTACAATATGCTAGGCACTGGTGATATTACAATGATTAAAAAAAATAACTCTGCTGTCATGGAATTTGGTTTCTAATGGGAGGGGATATAAAATTGTCACGCTATTTTTACCTGCCAGTAATCCTGCATCAACTGGGCCAATTGTGAAGCTAGGGCTGGGTCTGGAGCTCACAGACCCCTCAAGCCCATTGTCCAGACTGGATCACAAACCCTTCACATGCCAGGTTGGGTCACCAAACCCATCACACACAGGTCTATGAGCTAGGTAACCGGCAAACAGGTCCTCGGAAGCTGCAGGCTGGAAAGCATAGCTGTGTGGAATGGCGGCCGCCCGAGGCAGTAGTCAGCCAAGGTGGTGGTGCTGCGCAGGTGCACTAACTCCACCCACACACAACCTGCCCATAAAGAATGCTGCACCACACCCAACCTGCCCAGAGGCGAGGGAGCCTGACAAAACTATTCTATTTTCCCCCAAAAAATAAATTATATTTAAATAAAATATTAATTATGGTGATAAGTGACATAGGGAAACACAAAACAGTGCAGAGGGATAGTGTTTTAGTCAGTTCAGGGTGGCTTTAAACAACAAACATTTATTTCTCATAGTACTAGAGGCTAGGAAGTCTTGGATCAGGATGCCAGTATGATTGGGTTCTGATGAAGGCCCTCTTTCTAGTTTTTTTCACATGGTGCAGAGAAAGAGACAGCTTAGGCCTCTTTATCCCCTTCTAAGGGAACCAATTCTATCATTGAGGCTCCACCCTCATAACCTCTTCTAAACCTAATAACCTCCCAAAAGCCTCACCTACAAATACTATCACATTGAGGATTAAAGCGTCAACACATGCATATGAATTTCAGGGGGACAAAAACATTCAGTCCACAGCAGATAGGGACCATTGTAGAAGGGGACTGCAATTTTAATAGGGTGTTCAGGGAAGGCCTCATGGGGCTTTTGGGTAAAGACCTCAAGGAAGTGTGGAAATAATCTATGCATATGCGTATCTAGAGAAGAGCATTCCAGGCAGGGGGGAATAGACCCTGAGGCAAGAGTACCTTTAGTGGGTTTAAGAAAAGCCTCTTAGTCCAGGTCTGGAGCTGAGGGAGAAGAGTAGATGTGGTGAAAGATAACTGAGGACAGACAATTTAAGGACCTATAGGTCACAGTTAAGGGCTTGGATAATTACTCCGAGTGAGATAGAAATGTGGGGCTGGGGTGGAAAGAGGAATGATATGATCTGGCATATGTTTTAGATTATTCTGGCTGCTGTGTTGAAAACTGACTGGGATGGGGGCAGAGGGAGCAAGGGCAGGAGATAAAGTTAAGAGCCTTTCCCCCAAATACAGATGATGATTGGCTTGAACTAGGATGGTGTCTATAGGGTTATGAAATAATCAAATTCTGGATATTTAGGATTTGCTAACAGATACATAATGGGTTATGACAGAAAAGAAGACATTAAGAATGACTCTGAGGTTTGTGGCCTGAGCAAATGGAAAGATAAAGTTGCTATTAACAGAGATACGGCTGCTGGGTAAAGATCAAGAGGTCAGCTTTGGACGTGTAAGGTGTGAGATTTCTAATAGACATTTAGGTGGAGTTGTTGAGAAATCATTTGGATAAGGTGAGCCTGGAATTCAGAGAAGAGGTGTGGACTGGAAGAGCTATTTGCATACAGATGGTATTTGAAGCCATAAGACTGGGGAGACAAGGTAGGGAGGGAATATGAATAGAAAAAAGAAGAGATCCAAGGAATCAGTGCTAGAATACTACAACACCGAAGGTCAGGGAGACAGGGTGGACCCTAGGAGACATTAATGAGCAAAGAAAGTGTAGTAAGTGTTTTGGAGAAAGGAAGAAAGTGTTTCCAGAAGAAAGGAGAAGTCAAATGCTAACAGATCAAGTAAAATGTGGAATGGGAAATGAATTCGATAAGAGCAATTTGGCTGGTGTGGCTATTAGAGGATGCCTAGGACAGAATGGGAGGGCAGAAAAGAGAAGCAGGAAGTATGGACTACTCTTCTGAGCCATGCTGTGAAAAAAAGGAGGGGGGATATTTTTATTTTTCATATTTTTTAAAGATGGAAAAACTAATAGCGTATTTTTACTGAGAAGAAGGACCCAGCTGAGAGGGGAAAATCTGTGGCTTCGGGAGACAAAAAGAACTGCTGGAGCCACATCCTTCAATATGGGTGTGGAGGGGTTTGTCTTTGCTTGGAGCATGGACCCTTGATCCACAGTTAAGAGGAGAAAAGAGGGTATACAAGCTTGGTTGCAGAAAGTGTGTAGATTTGGGGGTGGGAACTTGAGCAGTCTCTTTTGATTGTTTTTATTTTATCAGTGAAGAAAAAGGGTCATTAGCTAAGAATGAAGATGGGGGAGTAGGTGTTGGAAATCATCTAAGAGAATGGAAGAATAAATGAACTAGAGAAAAATAGAATGCTATGATATGAACCTGTATGTGTAAATTACTTTCCTCTTCATATTAGGCCACCTTGGAAAGCAAATCTCTGTCATCTTAAAGTTTTGGAAAAAGTCACAGTCCACTTGGAGCTAAGTATGAAGAAAAAGGTACATGATTTACATCAAGTAAAATAATATAGATGTAAATATAGAACATCAAGAGAGCTTGTAGTACTAAACCTAGTTTTAAAAGGTAGAGGCATCAAGCAAAATGGAAATTAAAGATCTTTCAAGGAAAACCACAGAACACCTATGGCACTACTAAAGAAATCCTCTATCTGTAGTTACTAGCATGCTATTTTCCAGATGTAACTTAACATTTACAGTAGAGTTGGTAAATTATTACTGTGTCATCACTCTATAGCAACAAAGTAAGGGCTCCAGAGAAAAGGATATATAAATATAAAATGCAAATTTAAAAAATCAGAATGGATATATAGGCTTTTATTAGAGCAAGCATTTCTATAACCATAAAGATCTCTTTAAAACAAATAAATGTCCTCAGATCTTTGTTAAATAGTGATCCAAAATGAAGTAAAAATTCGTAAAATTAATTTCAAATGAATACATTTCAGCATATAAACCAACAAGTCTTCTTCAGATTTTTAATGACATGACCTAATTACATTACTTTCCAAGTTAGAGTGAAAATATTTGATGTGAAAATCATAATTAATACAGATGACACATGTGATACTGTACTTTTCCAGAGTAAAGAAATATATTTGATCTGGTATTTTTATAAATCTCATTTGATATCACAAAATAAACTTTACTTGGCACAAAAATTTTTAAACCTCAGAAAAAACAGACATGATAAAAAGATATTGTATATAAATAACTTAGAAATATTGTCAGGTAAGGACATGTAAAATCATTATTTGAATATAAGAATATGCTATAAAGCACAGTTATCAGATACAGAAGAAGAGTTGTTCTAAAACGAATCAAGATCATGAAGTAGTGACGATTTCTAATGTACAATAAATAAATGAACAAAACTATGTTCTGAAGTGGTGGGAATAAAATACAGACAGAGGCTGCTTTCAAAAACTCAATAAACACAGCAAATTAACTTACCACCTCCTGCAAATAAAAGTGAGAACATCTTGGGAGAATGTAAGCATCATTAGCAGACACATTTTACACCAGTTAATGAAATGGTAGTTCAGTAGATAATTACTTCAATGGTGAAAATGACGCAGGGATCAGAAGCATATTCTGCTGAGACACTAGGTACTTGACACTTTCCCGAACTGGAAAAACATTTCATAAAAAGGCATATAGAGTTATTGACTGAATCAAATTTGTTCTAAAAATAATTCTTGCCTAGTGAAACAGCTTACCAGCCGCCACAACTCTGGGATCCTCATGAGACTGATGTCTTCCAGCTGCTCGACTATCAGCACTCTCATTCCACCAAAGAACATGAACTGCAGAATAAACCAGAGAAAGTTTCTGAAGATTATGGCATTAACAAATAAGAAATACAGAAAATGAACCAGAAATATTCCTTAAATCAATATTTAAATATTTATGTCTAAATATTTACGATTAAATATTATGATTTAAATATTCTTTAAATCAAAATAGTGATATCAAAAAAGTAAAACTAAATATGATAGCAATAAGATTTCAGAATGGTCAGAGATATGGGAGAAAAATTTATAAATTAATCAATCTTACTGGAAACAGAAGGCTGAAGAGGGGAAGTAAAGTAACACAGCTAAAGATACATAAGACTAGATTCAGATTTCATGACTTCCTACTGTTTTATTATTATTAAAAAGCAGATTATAAAACATTGTGTTTACAGTAGAAAATTTAGATGATACACATCAAGAAGTAAATAAAAATCAGCGTAATCTTAACTACCTAGATAAATTTCTATTAATATACGTTGTATTTCCTTTTAAAAAAAATGAGTATACCAAATTAGATCTACTGTATATTATGCTTAGTAACAGATTTTAAAAAATGAATAAGATGAGAATTTTCTATGTCAACATTAATTTTTAAATGGCTATATGAAATTTTATAATTAAAATTTACTGTATTTTAGCTGTACAGATTTTGAAAAAATTCAGATAGATAAAAGGAGAAAGTAAGAACCATTTCTAATCTTACCACACCAAAATAACCGCTTTTCTATTTTGGTGTATTGTTTCCATATTTATATAGATGTATGTATTTTTATATATGTTTACACATTTGTATACGCATAGCATATATGCTTATGCTTAATAATACATGTGATATATATGATGTATGTGTTTATCTAATTGCATATTACAAGTATATTTATTACATAAATAGGGTCACACTACATTGTTTCCAGTGTTTCCTTACTGTAAACAAAGTGGGCATAAACTTCATTACAGCAGCACCTACATATATACCAATAATAATTACAATGTCCACGACAACTACTAGTAACACTTATTGGGTGCTCACTTTGTGCCAGGCCTGGTTTTAAGCATTTTTTGTGAATTAACTCATTTAGTCCTCATAATCATCTACATGGAAGATTATCATCATCATCATTTTACGGGGGAGGAAACTAAGGCACAGTGAGGTGAAGCAACTTACCCAACCCAAGGCCACAGAATTAGTAAGTAGTGGACCTAGGATTTAAACCCAGGCAGTCTAGATATGACTATTTCCTTAATAGCAACTTCTAAAATTTAAACTGAAAGAACTAAAGAACATATTTTATATACAGATATACTTACATAGATACAGTATATATATTATACAATGTCCTCCAGAAATGAGGTGCTGATTTATACATGAGCATATTACTATTCTTCCAGCACACTGAGAATTAAGATTAAAAAGTGTATATACACATATTTTCAGTAGTTTTTTTCTTATAAAAGTTGTACATGTACAGCATAGAAAATTAAAACAGAGACTTAAAAAACTTTAATCTTTTGCCTTAAGTATTACTACTATATATTTTATATTCTTTCAAATTTCTTTCCTATATAACTAAATATACCTACATACGTAAACATCCATGCATATTTGTATTTCCTAGAAGTAATACTGGCAAAAACAATTAAAAATATTAAAGTTTTTCATTTATATTGCCAAATTTTTGAAAAGAAAATATTATGCCAATATGAATCACACACAGTAAACAAGTACTTAATTTTTCTCTAACACTATATCTATATAAGTATGTCTTTGCTAGGTGAAAAATGGTACCTCATTATTGTTTGAATCTGAATCTGCTTTTTCTTTTAATATATTTAGTAGCCATTAGTATGTCTAACTTTGCATAAGTTTTCATTTTTGTTTTTGCTTTTGAATTTCATTTATGATGATCTGGGGTATGCAGAAATATTGAGCCTTTGTAAAATAAAATCATCAACTTTTTTTCCCTTCATCATTTTTTCATTTACTTTTTTGCTTAGAAATATAGTACCCATCTATATTATTAAATAAATTCATCTATGTTTCATTTTAATAATTTTTTAACTTCAACTTTTTTTTTTTTTTTTTTTTGGTCTTTTTTTGTCTTTTTCCGTGTACGGATCGCAACCCTCAGTGTTGCCCCTGCACCGGACCAGGGACCGGCAACGGGATCACAACCCTTGGCGCTGCCCCCGCGCCTCGCTCAGCCAGTGAGCGGGAACCGGTCTGTATGTGGGATCCGAACCCTTGGGCGGGAGCGCCGCCGCGCTTCCCAAGCGGTGCACCTATCCAGTGCACCATCGGGCCAGCCCTTAACTTCAACTTTTTACATGGAATCTATAATCCATTTAAATTTTATTTTAGCATATGGTATGAAACAGACATCTAATAATTTTCATAACTTTTCTCCTCTTCATGTATTTTCCAAGTTGAAAATATATTTTTCTTGTATCATTTGATTACTTTCTTCTGATATATTACTAAAAATTGAATTTCTAGGCAAAGATCAAGAACTCAGCTTTGAACATGTTAGGTGTAAAATGTCCACTGAACATTCAAGGAGGGATGTTGAGGAGACAACAAGATATAATGAGTCTTTCAAATATTTTATTAGCTATTTTTAGTCATTTATTCTTCCACATGAATTTTACACACATTTTTTAGAGTTTGCCACAAAAAACTCTCTGAAATTCTCACTGCAATTACTTTCAAATTTAAAAGTTAAATGCTCCAAATACGTGTTTGATTAAATAAAGTCAGTCTATCTATCTATATATCCATGCTGGAGTGTTATGAAGTTATTACCAACCATGCATATGCATTGTTTTTAACCTGTTTATATCTACCAAAATTTTGGTCTTAGTATTCCTATATCATTTATGTATGTATAATGACATATATATATACATATATAAATGACATACGAATATGAAGACCAAAATGTTAACAGTATTATCTTGAAGTAATGGGAAATAGGTAATTTTTTTTTTCCTTTGGCTTGTCCATGTTTTTACCTTTTGTAAAAAAAATATATATTACATTTTCATTCAGAAACAAATCTCTGCCGGCCCGGTGGCGCACTGTTACAGTGCGCCGCTTGGGAGTGCGGTGGCGCTCCCGCCGAGGGTTCGGATCCCACATACAGACCGGCAGCTCACTGGCTGAGCGAGGTGCGGGAGCAACACCGAGGGTTGCGATCCCGTTGCCGGTCCCGGTCCTGTACGGGCGCGACACTGAGGGTTGCGATCCGTTGCCGGTCACGAAAAAAGACAAAAAGGAAAATAAAAAAAAGAAACAAATCTCTCTACCCCACCTAGTGTTACTTTTAGAAAATCAATAAAAATATATAGGGGGGAAAAGATTAAAAGAATAATATTTTCTGGAGAATCCTTCCAGTTTTTAAATTTGATTATTTTTATGTATCACAGAAAACAGCAGTTCAGCATTTGAAAAAGGCTTCATAAGGTATTAGCATTAAAATAAAAAGACAAAAAACTAAACATTTGGCAATAAAAATTAAAACAGACAGCATAATGAAAAAGAGAAACAAATTGACCCAAGAAACTTAGTAGATCACTAATATACATTGTAATTTCATAGAAAAAATGGACACGTACCTCTGTTGAGTGCTCCATATTCTGTGTGAAAAACACCCACTAGTTTTGTGTAGCCTAGATGAAGATGGGCATTGATTGCCCTTTTAAATGCATCACCCCACAGAGCTGGCCCACCAGGTTTCATCTCAAAAATAGTCAGTTCATAGACTCCTAGAATAGGAAGAAAAAGAATTACTTAACAGAAGATATTCAAGCAATTTTTAATCAGGTTTGTTGGGTTCCAGTGGAAGGCTAATCTGCATATACAGATATATATTTGGAGAACTACCCATATATACATACTTATTTAGTCATATTTATTAATTCTTTGATTATTTTTCCTTGCTTTTATGTTTAGAAAGTCCTTGTCCATGTTTAAGGGTCAGTTGTTAAGATTAATCTTAATCACAGAGAAGAAAAGGAAAATAGACTAGAAGCTAAAAGTTATTATCTAAAATATTTTTAATCTGTAAAAATTTGTTGATTAAACAGATAGTGAGAATTTATAATGAAATAAGATTTTCAAGCTGCTCAAGTCAACACAATTAGGAAATAAATATAGTCTGATCCCCTATATTTCCCTCTTCTTTTCAAGTTTGGGAGGAAATACTTTTTGTTTTGTGTAATTCACCCTACAGGAGTCCATTTCTAACAGGAATAGCAAGCAAACAGTTAACCTGACATCAAGCAAAAATTAACCTGAAGTTATGTCAAGCTTTTAACTAAAAAAAAAAAAAAAAGACATCCTGAATCCTGAAGGAGATGGTCTTATTGTTCCAAAATATCCAGGTAAATGTTTGAAAAGCCTTTCAACTTCTGGTCAGAAGTATGGCATGCGTGGAGAGAAAGAAACTGGAGGACAAATATATTAGACAAGAAAAATTTAAAAAGTACAATGTTACTAATTACAAACAACATAGAGGAAGAGGTCTGATGCTGACCAAGATATCAATTATTTTATTGAGATAGGGCTAAAAGCTGATGGGAGTTTTAAGGGCATTAGAATCCAAAAAAGACTTTCCAAATCTCTCATAATATAAAGTTAAGTTTATGGAAAAAATAAAATAAAATTTAAATTAATTTGTGCTTTTCTAATCTGCCCTAAGTTTAAAAGTAAATTGAGGTAATTATTTCCTTAAGTGAGCAAGAAGTAAAATCAGCAATAAGACAAATCTTAAGGAATTATTTTCAAACTGAGAAATGAGAAAGAGGAAGATGAAACTTAAACTACAGTAATACAGCTGAACAGTATAAGTTAATTCATTCCCTCCAAAAAGGCTACAAGCAAAGATATACTTAATGATTTAAGATTAGCTGAAAGTGTGAAAAAAATACTTTTATATTTAAAAGTTTACATTATTTTAAAACTCTGACAAAATTTCATAAACAACCCCTTACTTACCTATTCCTGTTTTCCTTTCTCCCAATCCCCACTTCTCCACATTTACTGGCCATGTCAACTTTTTATATAATACAACTAAACTTCAAGAGTAAAATCTCAATTTGGAAATGCCCATTGTTTTAAGGATAAGCAGAGATCTCAAATTCATTTTTATCTCCATACTCGACATATATTCATATATAAAACAAAGAATTAATTTTATTTTTTTCCCCATGGAACTTTGGTCTTTATAGCTTTTGATCTTTAATATTTTACTCATTAAAGCTCAAAGTGACTAGGAAGGACTTACCTTCTTTTGGAGGTTTTTCTAATTTGCACCATGGTACAAGATATGTAATCTCACTCTCCTGTTTATCAATGAGAGCCAAATTTGGAATAAGAGTTTGTTCTTGCCATTCCTTATTTTTGGCTAAGGCTTTCCGAACTTCACTTCGATGAGCAAAATTATCTGTGGGAAGAAAAAAATTAAGAAAAATAAAAATTTTTGATTTAAAATCAACTATATTTTTACTTAGATTTCATTCAATTCAGCAAACATTCACCAGTGCCATATAGGATCCCTGTGTTATGTCATTGGAGATGCCAGTATACATAGATATAACTGTTCTCAAGTTATTCATGGTCTAAAATGGGAGTAGAAATGTAAAGAACAAACTGTAATGTCATATGGTGGGCTTTATAGGATCTACCACATGCCATATAGGATCCCTGTGTTATGTCATTGGAGATGCCAGTATACATAGATATAACTGTTCTCAAGTTATTCATGGTCTAAAACGGGAGTAGAAATGTAAAGAACAAACTGTAATGTCATATGGTGGGCTTTATAGGATCTACCACTTTAGCAGGAAGTTGTATGAATTATGAGGTAAGTTATTGAATCTTTCTGTGCCTCAGTTTCTTACTCTGTGAAATGGGGATAACATAACATCTCCTTCTAGGGATGTTGTGAGGATTAAATGAATTAATGCATGAAAAGAGATTAGAACAGTGTTTGACACCTTAGTTACTACTCAATATGTATACGTTAACTATTCTTATCAATTAATTGAGGCACTTAACGTATAGTGCTGGTTTAGAGAAAGACTAGTTTTCTTTGGTGATCGTAGAGGTGGGTGATCAGGTCAAGGTACATCTCAAACCAAATGTAACATATTGTCCACCATTCTTTTTACTCAGCACTTATGTCTCTTCTAAGTTACCCAAACGGATATATACATACGATTACCAATGTACAGGCATAGTGCAATATTTATTTTTAGGCCCTAAGGCTAGTGGTAAAAGAATTTTACATGATTTATACTGGGGAGAAGGAAGAACACCTATCTAGAAACTTATAAGGACTTTATTAGCAGTTTTTCTAATAAGACATGACTCAACTTGTGGTATGTATAAAGCACAACTACGTTTTAATGGGGCTTATTTTATTATAACAGGGAAAAAACCCTAAAGAAGTATAGAATGGTAAGTATAGAATGAACACTTTTCATATTACTTTACTCAAAATTATTTATGACTATTCACTTTGGACACTGGTCACTAAACACTAAATGAAATTGTTAAAAGTTCTTTGGATATCATTAAGTCCTGATTTGGACTGGTAAGAATAGACACTGGAGTAACAAAAACTCTGGGGATTCTTACTTGTTCTCCTTCCTCTAGTAAACCAGGGGTGGGTCAGCTTCAATATGTCAAGAACTATCACTGATTCTTTTCCTTTAACTCCTTAGAGCAGCTACAACTACTAGTAGTGAATTCCTTGAAACTCTGAGGTGCAGAAATAAAACAAAAGTGGTCTCTAAACATTATAGAATTAATTAAATCTCAGAGTTCGGTGAGACTTAAAAGCTAACTATCACTCCCTATCAACATCCATTTTCATAAAGTCTCTAAATGTTTGAATTATTTCTGTTAAAATGCTGATATCCAGCTCCAGCTTTAATAATAAGAAAAGATACTTCTCTCTTCCTTTTGTGACGTTCACCCACCTGAGTTTCTCCAATCACTGCTTTAAATTTTTCATAAATCATCTTTATAATAAACCATTCTAAAATTTTTCTGAGAATTAAAGTCTAGTTCATAATTTTAAGATTTGAAATGTGAGACTCCACATGTTCTCATTTATGAAAACATAAGAATTCGAGCAAGTGAGTATTAGAGGTGTACTACTGGGAAGAGTAATCACTGAATTTATTTAGGTTTTGCTTTTTAAAGTTTTACTTAACCTGTGTGTATTTACAGTAATATAGATTCAAGAGCTAAGTTTGTTACATCTAACAGAATGAAAACTGTACTCAACGTGTAAGCTAGATGACTCATACCATACTTCCAAATATGAAACACTTTATTCAGTCTGCCTCCAAATTCTACACTCCAACATCCAACCAATTCAGAGTGAGCTGTCCGAAGATAAATGTTTTTCTTAACATTTTCCAGGAACTCATTCATCTTTGAAGGTTTAAGACAATAGGTACGAAATTCATAGAATGTTCCATCGTATTGTCTGGGGCCTGTGGCAAAAGATGAGCACACCTGAAAAAAGATAAGGCAAATTTAAATATTTGGGGGAAGGTAGTATTTATCATATTATATTACAACCAAATCTGAGTCTGGAAACAAGGGACACTCAATAGACTCATAATCTATATCTCTACTTCCTTCTCTTGTCAACTCTCCAGACATGTATTTAGGTAGAGATGTCAATAAAGATAAGTACTCTTAAATATGCTGAACATATAGCTATTGTTTCCTAGCAGAGATTCACCTTTAGCCACTTTTTCATGAGAAGTTGCTCCTAAAAAGGCACTGTGGTCTTAATAAAATTCCTTAACCCAATAACTACAATCAGGATTCTCATAAATTTACAAGTTTTCCCTTATTTAGCCAATATACCATTTTAGTTAATGTATATAACATCATGCATTTAAAAGAGCTTTATAAAATATGTATCTCTTTTGGCAGGCACAATGAAAATATGTTTACTAGCAGAAAACTCTTTTTTAGGTTCTTAAAAAAATGAGAATGGATATTCAGGTCAAAGAATTTCCTAAATCCAATGAAGACCTCTGGTCAAAAACAGGACTTGAATGTAAATAAAGCAAAAGGAATCTATGACCTATGCAACTGCATGATACGGTGATAGACTATAGACTGCTAGAAAAGGGAAAAATCAACAAGTGAGAATTTTCTTAATTATTGCTTCTAATTACAGATGCAAAGTGAAAAAGGTCAGTTAATGTACTCAACTTTACCAGGTTGATGGAAATAGCCCATAAGAACCACTATTTCCCTTTGTAATAGTCACAAGCTTACTATGTAAACTTCTGTTGTAATTTGGTCCTCTAAGTCTGAGTGAAGTTAACTTTCTTTTTTTTTTTTTCCTTTTTGTCTCTTTTTTACTGACCGGTAATGGGATCGCAACCCTCGGTGTTGCGCCCGCACCGCGCTCAGCCAGTGAGCAGGAACCGGTCTCCACATGGGATCCGAACCCTCGGTGGGAGCGCCACCGCGCTCTCAAGCGGCGCACTCTCCAGTGCGCCACCGGGCTGGCCGAAGTTAACTTTCAATAGCAAATTCCCTGACAGATATTACCTGCTGTATATGTATATATATATATGAATATATAAATATACATGTATATACACATATATACATCAACTCATATGGTATTCTAGTATAAAAACCCATTTAATGTAGGTTTGGTTAGTATGTGCCAACTTCCTAACACTGAGAAATCAAAAACTGAATGAAAACAGTTTTGCTGATATATTTTTGGTTACAGCACACAATTGTCTATGTATTTTATTTAGTTGTATGTAATGTCTTAATTATAATTTTCTGTCTTGAGTTCATTCCATTCATGTACACCAACTTTTGTCCTTAGTCCTCAAGTGTCTAAGATTGCTTGGAAAACAGTTATTCACATCAAAAATAACTGCACCTATCTCTTCTTTTGATGGACATTCTTTTGGGGTCAATTTAACCAAACTCTAACACAGAATGTTATAAAAATAAACTGCTTAGTATCTATAGTTTAAAAAATATTATAAATAAAATATAAATATATATTTATAAGATAATGAGCCAGTGGGGGTATTTGTTACAATTGTTTTTTAGTTGAATTTCAGGGATTTGTATTTGGAGAACAGGTGGCTTATTAATTTTCCCAGTAGAAATACGAAGGTGTCTCAAAAAGTTTATGAAAAGATTCGCATTATCTTTTAATTTTATTTTTCCAGGAACTTTTTGAAGTTCTCTAGTACCACAGGGAAGCTCAGGGAAAGGTTAACTGCAGTGAGAGGGGAGTGGTGTGTTGGGGGTGGGTGGGCAGTGAGGAAATGTCTGTTGCAAGCAGACGGTAACTATGCTGGGGGGAAATCATAACTGATTCACGCTCCCTTAACTCCAGTTCGCAATAATTCCCGCCAGCAATGACTTCCAATTCTCTCGTACGAGAACAATTGGTATAAATGTAATAAGTCAAAGCTGAGATAAAGTTGTAAGAAAATAACTGTTGGCCCTGCCCACTAGACAAGGAATTAGAAGGATAAAGACTGCGTTGTTCATCTTGGGTGTACAGGCATTAATGGCTCTTCTTCAGTGTTCACCAGAAAGCCTGTCACTAGAATAGGTGAACCTCCTTCCTAACCTGCCCATTGGGAAAGGAGTAAAACCCTAAACTTCGAAAGGAAAATAAATCTCTGCGTTAGATCCACAGAATCGGTCAATGCCCGACAGTTAAGGTTCAGTCACAGGCTCCATTTGGTACATTTCTCATCCCCGGTTAAGTTTGTTATCGTCACGCGTGCTCGGAGGCTCCGGACCCCGTCTGGCTTGGAGACCAACCGCAGGAGACGGGGGCGGCTGGGCAGGAGCCTACCCTTCCGGGCCGGATCCTGCCCCACCCGGGCCCTGGGGCTGCTCTTCAAGGATCTCAGCAAAACGCTCAGAGGTTGAGCATTTCGTTTAAAAAGGGAAGCCTGCTGCAAGCGGCTGGTTGGCCTTTTCCTCCTCCCACCTTCAGTCTGGAGGGAGCGGTGGCGTGGAAAACCACACATTGACAGGAGGCCCGACAGCGCCTGGCGAGGCCCTGCGACAACGTGGCGAGCGCTCCCAGAGCCGCTGCCGCCTGACACCCAGGCCAGAAGAGCCCTCTGTTCGCAGCGTGCCTTCCCCTAGCGGCGCCCTTCTTCCTAACAAGCGACCAGGGTACCCAGCCTCAGGGGGACTCCGGGGCTCCCACTAGAACCCGGGCTGCGGTGCGAGCCTCAGGCCCAGGCGGCGCA
>NW_007730681.1:232632-233687 GCF_000696425.1 Galeopterus variegatus
CCTTTTATGGCTTCCCGAATGGAAACGAGCGGTCACCGCACGATTGGCGGGCGCGGGCCGGGGCGGGCTCGGCGGCGTCAACTCCGCCCCGGGCCGGGAGGCGTGGCCCGTCGGCCCGGGCAGCGTGGAGTGTGTCATCTCCCCCTTGGCGTTTGTTCCCCCTAAATTTCCTCAAATGTTCTTTCCCCAAACGTCAGAGGTGATATTAGAATTAGCTGAATGCTGAGATCGTTCTGGGCCCGCCCCCCACCGCATCCGCTCCTGAGTCCTGGCCAGTGGGAAGTGTCAGTGCATGAATGGCCTGTAAGCGATCTCAAAGGGGCGAAGGAGGCATTGTTTCCTTCCGTGTTTCTTGCTCATTTCTGCTCGCTGGAGTAAGCATGTAATGGCTGGAGTTCTCGGACTGTGAGATAGAAGTCACATGCTGAAAATGTGGAACAAGAGAGGAAGCCTAGGTTTCTGACACAGACACACCCCTCTAGGAGTCCTGGATTGCCCTTCTCTGGACATGTTTTACATGAGGAATCATCTTCTAGTTTAAGCCACTGTTATATGGCTTAAACCTATAATTTTTTTTTTAAAAAAGATGACCGGTAAGGGGATCTTAACCCTTGACTTGGTGTTGTCAGCACCACGCTCAGCCAGTGAGCGAACCGGCCATCCCTATGTGGGATCCGAACCCGGGGCCTTGGTGTTATCATGGCCTTTTCCTCCTCCCACCTTCAGTCTGGAGGGAGCGGTGGCGTGGAAAACCACACATTGACAGGAGACCCGACAGCGCCTGGCGAGGCCCTGCGACAACGTGGCGAGCGCTCCCTGAGCCGCTGCCGCCTGACACCCAGGCCAGAAGAGCCCTCTGTTCGCAGCGTGCCTTCCCCTAGCGGCGCCCTTCTTCCTAACAAGCGACCAGGGTACCCAGCCTCAGGGGGACTCCGGGGCTCCCACTAGAACCCGGGCTGCGGTGCGAGCCTCAGGCCCAGGCGGCGCATGCGCGGGGGTCGCAGGCTCCCCGCAAACGCCCCACCCAGCCCCGCCCCTCCTCTTGGGCCACGGCT
>NW_007730681.1:234687-277836 GCF_000696425.1 Galeopterus variegatus
ACCGCATCCGCTCCTGAGTCCTGGCCAGTGGGAAGTGTCAGTGCATGAATGGCCTGTAAGCGATCTCAAAGGGGCGAAGGAGGCATTGTTTCCTTACGTGTTTCTTGCTCATTTCTGCTCGCTGGAGTAAGCATGTAATGGCTGGAGTTCTCGGACTGTGAGATAGAAGTCACATGCTGAAAATGTGGAACAAGAGAGGAAGCCTAGGTTTCTGACACAGACACACCCCTCTAGGAGTCCTGGATTGCCCTTCTCTGGACATGTTTTACATGAGGAATCATCTTCTAGTTTAAGCCACTGTTATATGGCTTAAACCTATAATTTTTTTTTTAAAAAAGATGACCGGTAAGGGGATCTTAACCCTTGACTTGGTGTTGTCAGCACCACGCTCAGCCAGAGAGCGAACCGGCCATCCCTATGTGGGATCCGAACCCGGGGCCTTGGTATTATCAGCACCGCACTCTCCCGAGTGAGCCACGGGCCGGCCCTAAACCTATAATTTTAATCAATAAAGGGGTGAATATTTCTTCTCTCTCGTTTGTTTATATTGTTTTCTTTATACTTATCCTTTATTAATCACCAAATTATTTGCCAAAAGTATAAATTTCCTCTCAATATGATTAAACCTACTAATCAGCTTATCAGTTTCTTCCCCAGAAGTGAACTTTTCTGAAGTCCTTTCTGGAGCTTCAGTGTGCACTAGCTGTTCCCTAAGATGGCACGGCAGTAATTTTAGGATCGTATTTCATTACCATGCTGGGGAATTTCACCTGCCCTGTGTTGGACCCCCTGATTCAGGATCTTAAATCCGTTTTTTTCCTCCAATTTTAGGAGAGGGTACATGGGGATTAAACTTTCGAAACATGTTTCTCTAAAAATGACTCTATTCTACCAACTCTCTTTATTCATAGTTTAGATGGGTATAACTACATGGAAAATCTTTCTTCATATTTTTTAAGGCAGTGCTCCATTATACAGGTTCTAGTAAGAAATTAATGCCATTGCAAATGCTGATTCTTTGCATGTGACTTGTTTCCTCCACTCTGTGGAAGCTTTTATGTTTGGCCCTGGTATTCTGAAATATCACAGTGATGTGTCTTGGAGGTTTTTGTTTTTCATCTATTGTGCCTCACTCAGTAGACTCATCTAGAAAGTCCTCTATACTGAGAAATTCATTGTTTTTCTTGGATTTTTTTTCCTTCCTTTGTGAATCTCAAGAACTTAGGTTATTTGAATGTTATACCTCCACATCTCCTCTATTTTTCTTTTTTATACAACTTTCCTCTCTTTACTTTTTTAGTCTAGTTTTTTTTGAGGGAAAATTACCACAATTTTATCTTCTAACTCACCTTCTCAATTTTTGAACTCCTACTTTCTCAGTATTTATTTCCAAGAGCTACATTTTTACCCCATCCCAGGATATTTTTTAATTTCCCTCTCTCTTCAGAAATAGTGTCTTCTTTTTGCTTCTTGGGTTCAATATTTCTATTTCTATGAGGCCATTAATTACAGGTGTTGTATCTGTAAAATAGTTATTGTTTTAGGTCTTTTTTCTGCACTGTTTCTGTTTCATTCAGGTTTGTTTATTTCCCGCATTCGGTACTAGAGTTTCTCCTAAAATATTTTTGTATTCGTGATCCTTGAGTATCAGCTTATATTTTGGAGTAAGACAATAAAAACATTTGAAAGCTCTTTCAGCATGGATGGCACCTGTTATGTAGTGGGCTCCAATGTATCTTTTTTCTGAGTGGGCTCTTTTATTTAGGAGACTCCCCACCTCATCTGTCATTATGTGTTAAGTCATTTCTCTTAGCGTAGTCTGTTACTCTGTGTGGAAACTTCCAGTGTCTCATCCATGAGGTATAAATCTTGTTTCAGTTTCCTATGACTGAGGAGGGAAGGAGGTTCTCTATCTCAGAATTCAGTAGGTAGCTATTCATTTAATTTATTTGTTTAAGGCTGGTTCTGACCCTTTCAGCTTTTCTGGTATTTCTGCATGTGGTTCAACCTTTCGAGAATATATTAACTAGGATGGGTTTAAATTGCTGTAGCATATAGACACTAAATGTATAATCTCTTGAACACAGTAGGATTTTATTTCTTGTTCCTCAAGAATCTAAAGTGGGTTTTCCTAATTGACAGGCAGCTCTTTACACAGTGAATTAAGGACCCAGACTTTTTCTATCCCATAGCTTTGCCATCTCTAGAGCCTCTTCATTAACTGCATTCAGCCAGCAGAAAGGTAGAAGGGACATCAAGAGGAAAATACAAATAATGAGGAGTAAAATTCATGGCTACGACTTAGTGAGGAAAAATGTGGGTAAACACTGTTAGGTGGCTAAACCAATCTCCTATTTGCTTTCCCATAGTTTTTAATTACCCTAAAAACCCTACGAGTTAAGCTTTATCTCCATTTTTTGAGAAAGAGAAAGTTGAAATTCGAAGAGGTAACTTTCTCAGGTTCACTGCTGCTACGTGGCACAACCAGGGTTTGAAGCCAGATTGTAAAACCAGTTAGATTTGTGGTGGAAGATAGCTTTTTAACAGTATTTAAAAATAAATGTTTTCCTTTGACTTTTTTTTCCCACAAATGCCTAAAGTGCCTCAAAGATACATAGGGTACTTTGAAAATTGTTGTATATCCTGAACTTCTGACAAGAAGTCCAAAGGGTAGGTAGTCCAAAGCTTGATGAATCATGTAAGAAACTGGATTATTAAAATAAGCTAACCTGATGTGGAGTAACTGGGCAGTTGTTTTAGATTGGACAGACAGAGACTGCCTATCTCATAAGGTAATATGAAGTATCTGTCATAGGTACAAAGGTGTGTATAAGATATCTGTACACTTTAAAGAAGAGTGATCAAGTGAATTCCTATGACCCTGTCACCAAGCCTAAGAAATAGAATATTGTCAGTAACATAGGAGCCCAATGTGTTCCTTCCTGGTCACATTCTCTTTCCTCACCTCCCTCAAGTAACCATGATCTTGAATTTTGTGCTAATTATTACATTGGTTTTCTTTAAAATCCAATTAAATGTATATGTAACTTTAAACAGTATTTTGGTTTGCCTATTTTAGAACTGGAATCAGACTACTTTTATTATTCAGTTATACGATTCTTAGCCTTAACATAAGGTTTTTGAAAATCACCTATTTTAATGCTGTCGCAGTAATTAATTTCTCTGTGATATATTATTCCATCGTATCGATATACCTTTATCTATTTGTCCATTTGACTATTATGGGCAACACTGTTTGGAAAGTTTTTGTAGATGTTTCCTGTTTCCATTGTGAGAATTTCTGTAGGACAGAAGTTCCTAACCCTTTTTGTGTCATAAGCCCTTTGGATATCTTATGAGCATATCGACCCCCAATGTTTTTCTATGTTTAGAAAATACATACAGTTAAAAAGAAAAAAAAAATTATTTTGAACTAGAACCATCAAACTATAAAATATAAAAGTAAATTCTTGATAAAGAAAGAGACATACTTCCTTTTTTTAAAAAAGATAATCAGTAAGGGGATCTTAACCCTTGACTTGGTGTTGTCAGCACCACACTCTCCCAAGTGAGCCACGGGCCCGCCCTAAGAGACATACTTTCTAATTAAGGTATTGAATAACAAGGTCTAATGATGAGTGTAAGATATATTATAGTATTGAAGTAGTAATGAGGGTAAAAGAAAGTTTGATATATTTGCAACAACTGTAAGTAGAATTTGACAGCATCTAAGATTTCTATTGGCTAGATGTCACAGGTCCTGCTAGTAATATTGTGGTTGTTGCCTACCTTTATAAAAAAAGAAAATGCTTAATCTCAGTTAGATGTTTGTGAAAATAAAGATATAAGTTTTACCTGTCCACATTGCCAGACCCTCTGAATTCTATTAACACTCCTTTGGGCTCTGTGTATTGGATGTTACAAACCAATGCTCTAGAGTATATATCCAGGAATTGCTGGGTCATAAGATATGTACATATTCATATTTATGAAATAGTGCCAAACTATTTTATAAGTTTATACTCTTCACAGTAGTGTATGATGTTTTTCTGACTAATTTTTTATTATTGCCCATCTGGTCTGATGAGTGTGAAGATGCACTTTTACACCTCTCTTAACAAATAGGTATCAGTTGAAGAGAGGTGGAAGTTATATAAGGCAGACAAAGGGAACCATCCAGTTGTTGGTGTTCCTGCTTGGTTTTGTCTGAAGGTCAGGCTCATGCAGATGTGCAGAAGTTGGAGAGATGGATCCAATGCTGGCCCAACTGAGTGGTAGTGCAGAAGGTGTACGTATAAATTCTAGATGCTTATATCCTGGTCCTAAGTATTTTCTCTTTTTAGTGCTATATTCTGTGGACACTAGATGGTGACATAGATTAGTTTTTCCTTCATTAGGTGTCAAACTGTGTGCATGTCTCTTGTTATTTTTGAGTTCTTGTAATTTAAGCTATAGGTATTTAGAGTGGAGTTAACTTAACAGTTTTGTTTTTTTGTGTGATATCTGATCGTATATTGGAGAAATAAAGGTGAGTTAACTATCATAGTGTTTATGAGTTGCTCTATTTATTTACTGAAACATAATTGATTATACATGTCTGTGGGGTTGAGTTGCTTTATTATTATTATTATTATTACTGATAAAAGTAATTGGTAATAAAAATAAATATCAATTTTTATTCAATGTTCCTTGATAAGTGTACTACTTATATCACCAAATTTACTGATAAAAGTAATTGGTAATAAAAAATAAATATCAATTTTTATTCAATGTTCCTTGATAAGTGTACTACTTATATCACCAAATATTTGTTAAGCATGTGTTCTCTGAACATTGAATTCTTTGAACATTGAATTAAATGCTGTGGGGAAGGAAAAAAGACCAGATCCCTCTTCTTAAACTTGTCAATGTGTCTTGCAATTTGTGTATCAGCCTCTTCGTTGCTATCCTGGTGGAAGGAAAGATTTATGAACCGCTCAATATTTAAATATTGCATAAATTTATTTAATGTTGCTGCTATTGATAAAACAAATTTTTATTACTAAAAAACATAAACATAATCTTAATATATACTCATTACATTCTTTTCATATGTAATAAATGAATTGGCTTTCTTTAGGTTTTGAATTCAAAAGTGAATTTTAGCGCCAATGACATTTAAAACCTATCATCAATAAATGCAATTATTTCCTAAAATTGGTGTTTTTTTTTTTCCTTTTTGTCTTTTTTTTACTGACCAGTAATGGGATCGCAACCCTAGGTGTCGCGCCTGTACTGGGGACCGGCAACGGGATCGCAACCCTCGGTGTTGCGCCCGCACCGTGCTCAGCCAGTGAGCAGGAACTGGTCTCCACATGGGATCTGAATCCTTGGCGGGAGCACCGCCACGCTCCCAAGCGGCGCACTCTCCAGTGCGCCACCGGGCCGGCCCCTAAAATTGGTTTTTGCAAGATTATGGCTTTGTATAATTCATGTGCCTCACAACTGAAGTTGGGGACCAATTTTGTGGGAAAAGTATTTCTGGACCTTTTGCTATTTGTTTTAGATTTTTATTATTAAATATGGTTGGTTTCCTTCTTAGGCATAAGTTGAGACACTTCTAGATTTATGTACTCATGCATGATGTATTTGTTTCATGAAGTTCTAAAAAACACCCATTATCCAATGCTGTTCATGTATTTATTTCACTTCACATCCCGATGTTGTCCCAGATACCTATTAGCTGAGTAATTCAGTTTTTAGCCTATTTTAGATTTACTTGGCCTTCATCGATTGCTTTCACAGCATCTTTATAATTTACTATATTTTATTTATCCTCAATATTGTATTGAGGACCGGAGCATTAATGCAAAGGGCAGGTAGGCTGTGTCTAAATAAGTGGGGCCTATTGTCTCTTTTCCCTTGTTAGGGGCTTCAGCATCCATCCCACCTAGGATTTTCCCAAACATACTTTGTGATCTAAGTTCAAATGTCCCTCTATCTCTTATGAAGGTTGACAGACAAACAAGAATACTTCAAAAAGTTCATGGAAAGATTTGCAGTATATTTTAATTCTATTTTTCCATGAACTTTTAAAAGTACCCTTGTATAGTTTATGGGAAATCAGAACTACTCAGATTCAAATTCCCTTTGAGAAACATTCTATGTTGACTACTGAAGATAGCTTAATAGTGCTATTAGAAGTGTGCTTCATATTCAAAATTATTTTCTTCTCATATAAAGACACTAAGAATTTAAAAATATAGTACCCATTTTTCCTACTTCTCTGAAATCATCTTAAGCTCCTCCCACTTAGCACAAAATAAAACCTGAAAAGAAAGTTAGTAAAAAGTTGTAACTTTAGAGGCTGCCTCAGTGTAATTCCTATTTCATGCTATATTTTAATTGAAAACCAATTGTTTCTGAGCCTCTGTGTTTCTTGGAATGAGCAGTGTTAACTAGTCTTTTTTATGATTACCTCTTAAATGAGAGCTTTACTGAGACCCTTATTTGATTGATTAATCTTTTCCTCATTCTTTTTTAGCTGCCCCTCTCATTTTGAAGAGTTTTTAATAAGCATTTATTATTCTCAAATCATATATCCCATTCCTTTGTCTCTTCAAGAGAATGTCAGTGATTCACAAACAAAAGATCATCACATTCTAATATGCCTGATATCATATAGTGCTGTATGTATATTATGATTTTTCACTTTATCCTTTTTTGGTTACTCTCTTTCATTTCACTTTGTGAAGTTGATTCTTCCATTTTTACAGATTAAAACAAAAACAGGAAACAAGTTATTCAAAGAGGCTAAGTACTTCCCAAAGGTAACAAAATAATTTACTTAGAGCTGGTTCATTTATTTTAATTACTCTCCAGTAATCCAGGGTATACCATAACTTTGTTATTCCTTCCTCACTGAAATGTAAGCATTTCTGTATGTTTATTTTATCAGCAATGCTTCAATGGATAACTTTGTACATATCTCCTTGGGTACACTTGTAAGCAGAATTAGAGTAACTTCACTAGATCTTGATTATTTTCCAAACATCAGTTCATAGTCCTGCCGGCAGTGAATATGATTTCCTCTTTGTCCACATTCTTGTCAATTTTTCTTTTTGGAATTTTAAAGAAAAAATTTATTGAAGATCTGAAAAAAAAAAATCCTAGAAGATCAACTTTTCCAGAAAACTGTAGCTACACAATGCATTGTGTCTATCAAGTTAAAACATGCATTAGACACAAATGCAAAAACCATAAAACAAGCCACAATTCTTCAACAATTTGAGTAAAGATAAAATGCCTAAAGAATAACATGGATGACTTGCAAAGGATGGGCTCGTTACTTTAAGCACCATTAAAAAAAAGAAAAAAGAAGGAGCACAAATGGATGAGCGTGTTCAGTTACGTACACTGAATCGAACTTTTGGCACTAGGAATCAGAGCATTTTATCATATAGCATTAACACATATTATAAAAATGTGTAGTGTCAAAGGAATAGAACCAGCAGCATTCAAAAACAGCTTTGTCAAGCAGGCGATAAAACGCTCTACAGTCTGTCTGTTGTCCATCATTGAATACACTGGTAGCAACTTTGAAGTGAAAAAAAAAATTAAAAGATAAAAGGGGCTGTAACCCCTTTTATTTTCTCTGTTTAAAACCAAATAGAAAACAAACATCAATTTTGATATAAACTAACATTTTTCTTTCATTTTTTTTTTTTGTGTGTGACCAGTAAGGGGATCGCAACCCTCAGCTTGGTGTCACCCACACCGCGGTCAGCCAGTGAGCGCACTGGCCATCCCTATATAGGATCCGAACCCGCGGCCTCAGCACTCCCAGCGCCGCACTCTCCTGAGTGAGCCACGGGGTCAGCCCTAAACTAACATTTTTCAAATACGTCATTTGTACAAGAGAAGGACTAAGAACAAAAAGGTGTTTACAGATATCTAAACATAAGTGAGAGAGCTTCTGACACAGCTTTCTGATGGTACTCAGGAGGAGCCACTTCATAATTGCTGGCACTAAACAAAGTTGCAGAATTCTTTGCCAGTTACTTTAGGAAGTCGGGAAGACAATTCAGTAATAAAGCAAGGCTCTTTTCATCCAGAGTTTAGGCCAACATTGCTCCAATTCATATAAATTATCTCATAGATATGGTGCTCCATATACCCAGGACATGGGTGCATTAGGGTGATCTGCAAGGATTTCAGCACGCTGCGGTCTCTCAGATTTGTAGAGTAGCTCGGTGCCCAACATTACACTGAAATATTCTTTTATCCGTGACAAAAGTTCACTAACAGTATACTCCTTATTATCTGTGTTTCCTCGAGATTTCTTATAGTTTGCATAATCCTCTAGAATGGAGTCCATATTCTTCTTGGCAGGAAGATAAAAGGGCTGTTTTTGCCTGGTAATTAAGTCCCAGTCATCAATAAGCCATGGTTTTAGCTCTTCAGGAATCTTTACTTTAAGTTCAACTCTGTTCATGAATGTTTCCTCATTTTCAACAGTAGTGTCTCCCCGGTCCCTTTTCTTCCAAGGAGCCTGAGGTGTCTCACTGGTACTGCCACCATCTCCATTTCCAGGTGTTTTCTGACTTCTTTTTTGTTTTCACTTCAACATTTTTCTGTTGTAGACCAGATGTCTTCTTCCCTGGCTCAGTCCCTCTACCTTCCCCTCTGCTTACTGCTCCTGATTGGCTTTTTGAAGTTCTCTTTTCTGCAGATTGGTGTCCACATATTTGCGTACGCTGCTTTCTGGAGGTCAGGAGCGGGTGGTGTGCTGAGGGAGCTCCTTCAGGAACGGGAGTGCCTGGGCCTCACAGCACTTTGTGTAATCCAACCACTGTAATGTATAAAATATTTCACTTGTTTGTCCTTTATGTAAACCTTTACACATTTTGCTTCATAAAGAAGAAGCCCATGAACACACAGGGGAGTGCCTGGGCCTCACAGCACTTTGTGTAATCCAACCACTGTAATGTATAAAATATTTCACTTGGTTGTCCTTTATGTAAACCTTTACACATTTTGCTTCATAAAGAAGAAGCCCATGAACACACAGTCTCATTTCATTATGTCATCTATGTGACTCTTCTTGTATCTCACTGACTTTTTAAAAGAATGTTGTTTGGAATTCTTTTTCAGAAATTTCAAGGGTTTCTTGTAGATTGGGATCTGGCATTTGAGAGTTCTTGTATTCATTTGGGGGTGTCATATTTTCTTGGTTTTTTATTTTCTTTTTTAAAATTTCTAGTATCCCTATGTTGATGTCTGGTCATCTGGTGGAGCAGTTGCTTCTTCAGTTACTCTAGTGGCTTTTGAGCAGAGAGAATTGCACTCACTCACCTTCCTGGAATTCAGGCTTTGGGTCTGCTTCGGCGCCATTTATATGTGACTCACTGCCTCCTCCTTCTCCCACCACCAACTACCACTCCCTACTCTCTATCCCACCCAACTCCCCTTGTCAATTTTTCTACTGTAAGACTTTACTATTTGCCTGTCTTATGGGTAAGAAGTATCTCAATTTAAATGACATTTCTCTGATTCCTTGTGAATTGAGCATCTTTTCATAATTGTATAGGCCATATCATTTTCATTTTTAAGGTCCTGATTTATTACCTTTGCCCAGTCTTTGGTGGTATTGTTCATTTTTTCTTTTTTTTTTTTTTCTCATTGAAGACTTTCTGAAGATGCTGGAGAGAGGAACATGGCAATGTCAAAAATACCTAAGATAACAGATGAGCCTCAGGGTTGGCTTTTTGCAGAATCGAGATATAGACCTGCTCAGGATGGAGAGTAAAAGCTGCTGCCAGGCAAAGGGCTGGAAAGTCACACTGCAACAGTTTGTGGCCCTTTTGTGGAAGAGGCTGCTGATTGCCAGGTGGAGTCAGAAGGATTTTTTGCTCAGGTGAGATGTGTTGTTACAGTCCAAGGACTCTGGCTTCATGGGTAGGCTGCAGGCTGTCTGAACAGTGAAGGCAGAACATCATGGTGGATACAGATAACAGATTTTCTGTTTCAATCCCAGTTCTGCTTCTTGCCACTTGTGTATTTGTTGGTAAGTTACCTCTCTGTGCCTCAAACTCCTCATCTGTAAAATGTGGATAACCATAGTACTATGACATATGGTTGTCATGAGGATAAAAATGCCTGAGTGCCTAGAATGGGGGCTGACATTAATACATTTTTGTTTTTGAAACTTTCATAAGAGATGTTACGCCTGATGCACTCGACAAATGAATATATTGGAAAATTTATTTTTTGCTAAATTGATGTTTAACTGTAAATTGATAGAAAAGGTAGCCAGGGAGGTCAGACTTTAACCGGACAAGAGAGACCTCATTACAGTATCGTCCACAAGTAGGTGTTCGCATGCTAACTCATTTGGTTAGGAGGGATAAAATTATTTTACTTTATAAACTCAATAAATAAAGAGAAAGGATCTGCAGAGAGTCCTTCCTACAAACTGTGTGGGTAATGCACAGATCATGAGTTTGGAGAATAGAGACCTAGATTTGAATTCTGGTTCTGCTACTCATTAGCTGTGTGACCTTGGGCAAGTTACTTAGTCTCTGAGTCTTGTACTCTTCATTCCTGTGCTGGCTGGTCTGGTAGCTGGCTGGACTGGTAGAGGCTTGCCCCTTGTCCTTCCTTCTAACACTTGTCCTTTTCCTGCCATTCGCCTTGCCCCTTCACTGCCTGTTTATAGATTGTCCTGCCAGATGTGTTTGTCTGCATTGCCCTGGTGTTCAACCTGATTGTGTCACCCTTTGGCAAGTACCCCAGCCTGGAACTTCAGCCCTGGATGTATAATGAGCAGTACACATTTGTCAGGTATGTTTGCCTTCTACATCCCAGGAGAGAGGAAGGTTCAAGCAGACCAAGGGTGTTTACTCTGCTGAGGGGCCAAGGGAATGGACTCCAGAATTACACAGTGGAATGGATTCTATCAGCTGTGGTTAAGGTCCCTACACAAGCTAATAATGCATGCAAAGAACAGCATGAACTAGCCATGACCTAAAAGGCTGGTCTGCTGTTGAGCATTTCAGCCCCTTTCCTTGCTGTTGTCAAGAACAGCCATATGTGTTTTAGGTAATAATCTGCCCTCACTAAAACATACAATTAAGTTATAAAACATTTGGATTTTTGGAGCTGTGTTTTAATTTTGTAATTGAGTCACAGGNTGCGTACGCTGCTTTCTGGAGGTCAGGAGCGGGTGGTGTGCTGAGGGAGCTCCTTCAGGAACAGGAGTGCCTGGGCCTCACAGCACTTTGTGTAATCCAACCACTGTAATGTATAAAATATTTCACTTGTTTGTCCTTTATGTAAACCTTTACACATTTTGCTTCATAAAGAAGAAGCCCATGAACACACAGCACTCACTCACCTTCCTGGAATTCAGGCTTTGGGTCTGCTTCGGCGCCATTTATATGTGACTCACTGCCTCCTCCTTCTCCCACCACCAACTACCACTCCCTACTCTCTATCCCACCCAACTCCCCTTGTCAATTTTTCTACTGTAAGACTTTACTATTTGCCTGTCTTATGGGTAAGAAGTATCTCAATTTAAATGACATTTCTCTGATTCCTTGTGAATTGAGCATCTTTTCATAATTGTATAGGCCATATCATTTTCATTTTTAAGGTCCTGATTTATTACCTTTGCCCAGTCTTTGGTGGTATTGTTCATTTTTTCTTTTTTTTTTTTTTCTCATTGAAGACTTTCTGAAGATGCTGGAGAGAGGAACATGGCAATGTCAAAAATACCTAAGATAACAGATGAGCCTCAGGGTTGGCTTTTTGCAGAATCGAGATATAGACCTGCTCAGGATGGAGAGTAAAAGCTGCTGCCAGGCAAAGGGCTGGAAAGTCACACTGCAACAGTTTGTGGCCCTTTTGTGGAAGAGGATGCTGATTGCCAGGTGGAGTCAGAAGGATTTTTTGCTCAGGTGAGATGTGTTGTTACAGTCCAAGGACTCTGGCTTCATGGGTAGGCTGCAGGCTGTCTGAACAGTGAAGGCAGAACATCATGGTGGATACAGATAACAGATTTTCTGTTTCAATCCCAGTTCTGCTTCTTGCCACTTGTGTATTTGTTGGTAAGTTACCTCTCTGTGCCTCAAACTCCTCATCTGTAAAATGTGGATAACCATAGTACTATGACATATGGTTGTCATGAGGATAAAAATGCCTGAGTGCCTAGAATGGGGGCTGACATTAATACATTTTTGTTTTTGAAACTTTCATAAGAGATGTTACGCCTGATGCACTCGACAAATGAATATATTGGAAAATTTATTTTTTGCTAAATTGATGTTTAACTGTAAATTGATAGAAAAGGTAGCCAGGGAGGTCAGACTTTAACCGGACAAGAGAGACCTCATTACAGTATCGTCCACAAGTAGGTGTTCGCATGCTAACTCATTTGGTTAGGAGGGATAAAATTATTTTACTTTATAAACTCAATAAATAAAGAGAAAGGATCTGCAGAGAGTCCTTCCTACAAACTGTGTGGGTAATGCACAGATCATGAGTTTGGAGAATAGAGACCTAGATTTGAATTCTGGTTCTGCTACTCATTAGCTGTGTGACCTTGGGCAAGTTACTTAGTCTCTGAGTCTTGTACTCTTCATTCCTGTGCTGGCTGGTCTGGTAGCTGGCTGGACTGGTAGAGGCTTGCCCCTTGTCCTTCCTTCTAACACTTGTCCTTTTCCTGCCATTCGCCTTGCCCCTTCACTGCCTGTTTATAGATTGTCCTGCCAGATGTGTTTGTCTGCATTGCCCTGGTGTTCAACCTGATTGTGTCACCCTTTGGCAAGTACCCCAGCCTGGAACTTCAGCCCTGGATGTATAATGAGCAGTACACATTTGTCAGGTATGTTTGCCTTCTACATCCCAGGAGAGAGGAAGGTTCAAGCAGACCAAGGGTGTTTACTCTGCTGAGGGGCCAAGGGAATGGACTCCAGAATTACACAGTGGAATGGATTCTATCAGCTGTGGTTAAGGTCCCTACACAAGCTAATAATGCATGCAAAGAACAGCATGAACTAGCCATGACCTAAAAGGCTGGTCTGCTGTTGAGCATTTCAGCCCCTTTCCTTGCTGTTGTCAAGAACAGCCATATGTGTTTTAGGTAATAATCTGCCCTCACTAAAACATACAATTAAGTTATAAAACATTTGGATTTTTGGAGCTGTGTTTTAATTTTGTAATTGAGTCACAGGGCTTCCTACGCTTCTATGTCAAAGCATAGGACTTCTGGGTTCTTATTTTCTGCATAGTAAAATTCATGTAATTATTACCTATTCTTTTAAGTTTGGGATATTAGCTAGTTTTTTGTTTGTTTGTTTTTTAAGACAAGAATACCCCTTATTCCGTAACAATCTAGTATGTCTAACAAAAGGACAAAGAATGTCTAGATCTTGTTTGTCTTTTCTTCATTCTTGTAGGATTTGTAGACCTGTAGATGAGGGAAGTATATCAGTGATACAAAAAAGCACCTTTTTCTAAAAAAAAGAAAGGCAATACAGTTGACCCTTGAACAACATAGAGGTTAGGGACGCCAAATCCCCATGCAGTCAAAAATCCATGTACAGCTTTTGATTCCCCCAAAACTTAACTATTTAACTACTAAGAAGCTACTTAACTGTTTGCATTTATGCCATACCTAACCAAAAATCTTCTGAAACATTTATTGAAAAAACCTTCACATAAGAGGCCCTGAGCATTTCAAATCCCCATTTTTCAAGGGTTAATTATATGTGTAAACATGCTGATTAGTCTCTTTGTCTCTAACTCCATTTTTTCATTTGTTTGTTTTGTGGCTTCTCTGTGCTGTATGAATCTGCAACAGAATTGGAAAGAGTTACAGCACCAATATTTAAAGACCCAGGGTAGACCTAGTTGCCACTTAACACAGAAAACATGTGTTTGCTCTAGCCTGCTGCTTAAGCTCTTGAAAATAGTTTTTATTTCATTAAGTGAGTCCTTTAGTTCCAAGAGTTCTGCTACATTCTTTTTTACAATATTAATTTCTTTGCAGATTTCCTCCTTCATTTCTTGGATTTTTTTTTCTCATTTCATTATGTCATCTATGTGACTCTTCTTGTATCTCACTGACTTTTTAAAAGAATGTTGTTTGGAATTCTTTTTCAGAAATTTCAAGGGTTTCTTGTAGATTGGGATCTGGCATTTGAGAGTTCTTGTATTCATTTGGGGGTGTCATATTTTCTTGGTTTTTTATTTTCTTTTTTAAAATTTCTAGTATCCCTATGTTGATGTCTGGTCATCTGGTGGAGCAGTTGCTTCTTCAGTTACTCTAGTGGCTTTTGAGCAGAGAGAATTCCTCCTTCAGATATATGCTGCCTGTTGGATGGGATATTTTAGTTTTGGTTCTGGGTAGACTCAATAGTCTCAGTAGTTTCAGGCAGACTCAGTTGTTCTTGGTAGACTCAGCAGACCTGGGGACACTGACAGGTGTGGCATGGCTGAGGGTGACTGGAGCTGCACAGAGTAGAACTCCTGGGGCTGTGGCATGGCAGTGCTGGGNCTGGTGGAGCAGTTGCTTCTTCAGTTACTCTAGTGGCTTTTGAGCAGAGAGAATTCCTCCTGCAGATATATGTTGCCTGTTGGATGGGATATTTTAGTTTTGGTTCTGGGTAGACTCAATAGTCTCAGTAGTTTCAGGTAGACTCAGTTGTTCTTGGTAGACTCAGCAGACCTGGGGACACTGACAGGTGTGGCATGACTGAGGGTGACTGGAGCTGCACAGAGTAGAACTCCTGGGGCTGTGGCATGGCAGTGCTGGGCTCTGGTAGTAGAAGCTGTGAGGGGTAGGGCCCCAGAGGCTGTGGCCTGGTGATGAGGGGCTCTAGAGGCTGTGGCCTGCTGTGTAACTGCTTGGGATGGGACTAAGGAGGATGCTGTTAGGCAGAAACCACATGGGGCAGGGCTATAGAGGCTGCTGCTGGGCAGCTCAAGTCTTCTGCATTGGAAGCTGCAAGGGGCAGGGCTTTTGGGGCAGCAGCCAGGCAGCTAAATGCTCCCCCAGTGGAAGACTCATGGGGCAGGGCTCTGGGGACTGCTTCCAGGTGGCTCAAGGATCCCATGGTGGAAGATATGTGGGGTGGGGCTCCAGGGCCTGCTGCTGGGTGGCTCAAGGCTCTGGTGGTGGAAGCTGAAAGAGATGGATCTCTGGGGACTGCTGCTGGGGGTCTCAAGGCTCCCATGGTGGAAGCTGCAAACTAACCCCATGTTTTCTTCTTACATAGTTCTTACACAGTTCAGGTTTACTCTATTCTTTGCTTTCCTAGTGCTGACTCTGTATTTCCCATAGTTGTAGAATATGGCTTATGTTTATGACATGTGCCCATTATTTTTGTGCTTCCTAGTTGTCCATGTAAACACTTAGTAAAATCTGCCTGCTTTTTCTTGGAAAATTCTGGTTGTCTGCAAGTGTATAATTGTGGAAATACTTTTGAAATACTGATCCTTAATGAGTTTACTTCAAATTAAAATACATATGTAAATGTGTGTGTAAATGTATGTGTACACGTGTGTGTACGTGTATGTATATATGTGTGTATATATACATGTACACACATACGTATACACTTTCCTAAGAAAGCTGTCTGAGCTCCTTGTAGGTGGGTTCTGTATTTTACGAATTTCTGTTTTAAGAATCTGTCATATAGGAAGTGCTTCATAAAATGTTTAATTTAGGAGAACTTTTCTATCTCCTGATTCCTGAATTGAATGGATTACTGAGATGGCTGCCTCTCATGTACCCATGGTAACGATACTCCTGGGGACATGGGCACCCAGGAACTCTTGAACGCACTCATCAAACAGCCTGGCTTTGGGACCTGATATATGGAAGGAAACCCAATCCCATGAGTGCCACTGGCTTCTTGTGCTATTGACTGGTTTGATTTCTAACACACTGCATTTATCAGCTGCAGGCCACACTCTGACCACCTTCATTTGCACTTTGAGTCCCCTTTTATTTTAAAAAAAAGCTAATATAGTAACCAAATCAGGACATCTAGGAGTAAATGTAAATATCTGGAGAGTTTAACATCTTGAGAAGCAAATCATTACAGGCATTTTTTTTTTTTTTTTTTTTTTTTTTTACACTGTTCTGCTGCTGCCTCTTTATAAATCTCCATCAGGGCCATGTATTGGTATATACAAGCAAAGAACCCCAGTTACCACCAGGAAGTGTTCAAGCTAATCTAAAGATGTATGAAAAATGGAAAAACACAGACAGTTGTACACTTCCATGACACAAAATGGCTTTGTGTACTGAGGTGATTTTACACCAGAGAAAATCTGTCTGCACCGACTGCAGTTAATACCGCCATCACCTACTTTCCAAAGAAACATTGAGATGGAAGACTCTTAGACAAAACTCAGAGCCAATGCCTCTAACTTCTCTGATAAGTTTTTACCTACAGAGTCAGGTATTCTTTGCCTTACTAGGAAACTCATCTGTCCTTTGAATCCTTGGTGTCTAGATAATTGAATGGTGACTGTACTTTCTGATTTTCAATTTTCCCTCTGGTGGCTAATTCATAATTTGCTATGTTACATTTACAATATATGTTAGGAATATAAAATAACTTAGCTGTAAATATAGACTATCAGGAGAATTTGGAAGTACCAAATCTAGTTTAAGAAGGTGGAAGGAAGCACTCAATAAAATCAAAAATCAAAGTTGTTTGTAAGAAAACTCTAGCACATCCATGACAGTACTAAAGAAACTCATTTTGGGGTTAGTGTGAGCTATTCATGTATAATAAGATAGTAAGTTATAACTGTCTCATTAACTTACAGCAACATAGCAATAGCTCCAGAAAACATGATAAAAATATAAAACTCAATAAAAAGAATCAGAATGTATATGTAGGTTTTTAATAGGACAAACATTTCCATATTCATAAAGATCTCATTAAAATAAACAGATGTCTCAAGTATCTTTGTTAAATAGGATCCAGAATGAAGTAAATTTAGTAAAATGAATTACAAATGAAGACATTTCAGCAAATGAACCAAGGAGTCTTCAAAGATTTTTAATACCAGCACCTAATAACATTATTTTCCAAGTAAGCGACTAATAACGTGAAAACCATAATTAATGTATATGACACAAATGATAATATACTTTTCCATATTCAAAAAATATGCTTAAGATTTTCATGAATCCCATTTGGTATTATAAAATAAACTATACTGGACAAAACACTGAAAAATCTCAGGAAAAATGACACAATGAAAAGGTTGATAATGTATATTAGTAATTTAAAAATATTGTCACAGGCATGGAAATGTAACATCATCATTTCAATATAAGAAAATGCTATAAAGCAAAAGGTTGTCAAAGTACAGAAGAAGAGATATTGTGAAACAAATGGAAAAATCAAGATCTTGAAGTAGTGACAAGTGTTTATAATGTCTGACAGATACTGAAATGCTGTGAGGAAAATAAACAGAACCATTTCCTGAAGTGGTGGTGACAAAGGACAAAGGTAGCTTTAAATAATGCAAGGGACACAGCAAATTAACTTACCACCTCCTACAAATAAAAGTGAGAAACTCTTGGAAATATTTAAGCAACATTAGCAGACACATTTTATACCAGTTAATGAAATGTTTTGTATTTCAGTAGAAAACTATTTCAATGGTGAGAATGACGTAGGAATCAGAAGCATATTCTGCTGAGATCCTAGGAAGTTAACACTTTCTCGAACTGGAAAAACATTTCATAAGAAGGTATAAAGTTATTGACTGAATCAATTTTTTTCTTTAAATAATCTATGACTCGTGAAACAGCTTACCAGCAGCTACAACTCTGGGATCCTCATGAGACTGATGCCTCCCAGCTGCTCGACTATCTGCACTCTCATTCCACCAAAGAACATGGACTGCAGAAATAAACCATAAATAGATTCTGAAGAATATGACATTAACAAAAATACAGAAAAATACAGAAATACAGAAAAACAAACCAAAATATCCTATTCTTTAAATCAAAATAGTAATATCAAATAGGTAAAACTAAGTATTTCAGTAATGAGAGCTCAGAAGAGTCAGAGACTTGGGAAAGAAATTTATAAATTAATTAATCAAACATAGGGGAAACACTTCAGGACATAGGTTTGAGCAAAGATTTTATGAATAATAGTTCAGAAGCACAGGGAACAAAAGCAAAAATTAACAAATTAGATTATGTTAAAATAAAAAAGCTGTACAGCAAAGGAAACAATCAACAGAGCGAAAAGACAATCAGCAGAATGGGAGAAAATATTTGAAAACTATGCATCTGACAAGGGATTACTATCCAGAGTATACAAGGAATTCAAACAACTCAATAGTAAAAAAATAATCTGATTAAAAATGGACAAAAGAATTGAATAGACATTTTTTGAAAGAAGACATACAAATGATTAGCAGATATACGAAAAAATGCTCAACATCACTAATCATCAGAGAAATGCAAATCAAAACTGCAATAAGATATCATCTCACCCCAGTTAGAATGACTATTATCAAAAAGACAGAGAATGACAAATGCCGGCAAGGATGCAGAGAAAGGGGAACTCTTATACATTGTTGGTAGGAATTTAAATTAGTACTGCCATTATGGAAACCAGTATGGAATTGTATCAAACAACTATAGATAGTACTACCATATGATCCAGCAATCCCACTACTGGGAATGGAAATCAACAATACAAAGGGATACCTGCACTCCTACGTTTATCGCGGCTCTATTCACAATAGCCAAAAGTTGTATGCAAACTAAAAGTCCTTCCATGGATGACTGGATAAGGAAAATGTGGTATATATACACAACAAAATACTATTCAGCCATAAAAAAAGAGTGAAATTCTTCTGTTTGCAGCAACATGGATGACCTTGAAGAAAATTATGTTAAATGAAATAAACCAAGCACAGAAAGAGAAATACTGCATGTTCTCACTCATGTGGAGGCTAAAAAAGTTGATCTTATATAAGTAGAGGGTAAAATAGTGGTTACTAATGACTGGTGGGGAGATGGGGGGTGGGTGATCAGTGGATATAAAATAGTAGAGAGGTAGGAAGAACGGGATCTAATGTTCTACAGCAATATAGCGAGACTACAGTCAACAACAAAGTATTGTGTATCTTTGAATCATTAGTCAAGATGATATTGAATAAATATCACAAAGAAGTGACAAATGTTTGAGGTGAGGATATACTAAGCACCCTGATATGATCATTACACACAATATGAATGTACCAACATATCATATTGTATTCTATAAATATATGCAATTATCATGGGTCAATTAAGAAAAATAGAGAAAAAAGAGAGAGTACAATAGTGGTTACCAGAGGCAGGGTAAGGGAGTGGGGAGGAGGGGCCAGGGAAAGGTTGGTAGGCCACTATAAAGTTACAAAGTTATAGGAAGAATAAGTTCTGGTGCTGTAGGGTGACAATAGCTAATAACATTGTCTATTTTAAGATAGCCAGAAAGAGGGATCTTGAATGCTACAACCATAAATAAGTGATAAATGTTGGGTGATAGATACACTAACTAGTCCGATTGGATCATTATACAACATAAGCGTATAATGAAAACAAACTGTACCCCATAAACATGTACAATAAAATTAAGTGATAAATGTTGGGTGATAGATACACTAACTAGTCCGATTGGATCATTATACAACATATGCGTATAATGAAAACAAACTGTACCCCATAAACATGTACAATAAAATATATATATATATAAAAGATAATATGAATCCTTCCATGTACTTTTTGAAGACCCCCTTATATATATATATACTTACAAATATACAAATTATACTCACCATGAAATGATGTATTGATTTATACATCAGCCTATTGTCATTCTCCTAGCACACTGAGAGTGAATTTAAGATTAACAAGTGCGTACACACACATTTTCAGTAGTTTATTTCTTATAGAAACTATACATGTACAGTATAGAAAATTAAGATAGAGACTTAAAAATCTTTAATCTCATCATTCAAATATGACTATCACATATTTTATATCTTTTCGAATTTCTCTCCTGTATAAATAAACATGCCTACACACGTATACCCATGCATATTTTCTAGAAATAATACTGGCAAAAACAATAAAAAGAATTAAGGCTTTTTATTTATATTGCCAAATTTTGGGGGGAAAGATTAACCGAATATGAACCCTACACAGTATATGAGCACTTATGTTTTACTGACCTATCTAATATTATATCCATATAAGTATGTCTTTATTAGTTTAAAAAAAGAAGGCATCTTACTATTGTCTTAACTTCCACTTTCTTTAATATATATTTAGTAGCCATCTGTGTTATTTACCTTTGCATAAATTTTTCTTTTTGCTTTTGAATTTCATTTATGGTGATTTGGGGTATGCAGAAAGTTTGAGCCTTTGTATAATAAAATCATCAGTTGATTTTTTTCTCCTTCATATTTTCTTCATTTGCTTTTTGGCTTAGTAATATAGTCCCCATGCGTATTATTAAATAAACTCATCTTTTTTTATTTTTATTTTTTTAGCAACCCTATGAATTTTTACCATTGAAATCTACAATACATCTTGATTTTATTTTAGCATATGTTGTGACAGGCATCTAATAATTTTCTTAATAATTTTTCTCCTCCATGTACTTTCCAACTTGAACATACATCTATCTTTGCATATTCTATTTTCCTATGATACATTTACTAGAAGTTGAATTTGTGGATAAAGATCAGAGCTCAGCCTTGGGGATGTTAGGTTTGAGATGCTGACTAGATATGAAGTGAAGATGATAAGAGGACAACTGAATATTATGCGTCTTCTAAATATTTATTAGCTATTCTTAGTCTTTTATCCTTTCAGATAAACTTTCCAAATGATTTCAGAATTTGCCACAAAAAAATCTTGAAATTTATGACTGTACTATCCTTTAACTTTAAATATTAAATGCCCCAAATACGTGTTTTATTAAATAAACTTATATATATATATAAATTTACCTTAATATATATACATATATATTATATATATTTAAGTAGTGAGAAATGGATACATTTTTATGGGGGGCTTTAATATTTATGAAAAATATATATTACTTTTTTACTTAGAAACAATTGCCCTACCCTAAGTAATGTTATTTTATTATTTATTAATTATTTTTTTAAATTTTATTTTATTTTGTCAATATACAATGTGGTTGATAATTGTGGCCCATTACCGAAACCTCCCTCTCTCCTCCGTCGTCCCCCCTCCCTCCCAACAACCTCATACCTGTTCGCTTGTCGTATCAACTTCAAGGAATTGTAATTGTTGTGTCTTCTTCCCTCCCCCTGACCAGTTTATTTGTGTATTTATTTATTTATTTATTTGTAGCTCTCACAAATAAGTGAGAACATGTGATATTTTTCTTTCGGTGCCTGACTCGTTTCACTTAATATAATTCTCTTTAGGTCCATCCATGTTGTTGCAAATGGCAGTATTTCATTCTTTTTTATAGCAGAGTACTATTCCATTGTGTAGATATACACATTTTCCATATCCACTCATCTGATGATGGACATTTTAAATAATCAATAAAAATACATTCAGAGGAAACAAAGACGATAAAAGGAATAGATTATTTCTTGAGGTTCCTTCAATTTTTAAAATTTAATCATTTTGATATATCAGGGAAAACAGTAGTTTAGCATTTGAAAAAGGCTTCATAAGTGTTAACATTCTAAATAAATAAGATGTAAAATTCTTAAAATTATAAAAAACTAAAAATTTCATAATAAATAATAAAATACATTCTATAATGAGAGAGACAAACTGACCCAAGGGACTTATTAGTATATTACCAATATACACTGCAATTTCATATAAGAAATGGACAATTATACCTCTGTTGAGTACTCCATATTCTGCATGGAACACTCCAACTAGTTTTGTGTAGCCTTGATTGACATGAGTATGAACTGCCCTTTTAAATGCTTCACCCCACACGGCTGGACCACCAGGTTTCATCTGAAAAGTAGCCAGTTCATAGACTCCTAGAATGGGGAGAAAAAGAATTATTTTACAGAACATATTCAGGCAATTTCTAATCAGGTTTGTCTGGTTGCAGTGGAAGGCTAATCTATATATAAAGATTTGGAAGATCATACATGTACACGTTTATGTAGACAAATGTATTATATTTGCATTATTTTTCTTTGCTTTTATGTTTAGAAAGTCCTTACCCATGTTTAAGGGTGAGTTGTTAAGCTTAATAATAAAGATGACAAAGAAAAAGGACTGGAAACTATATATTTAGCTATTATCTGAAATATTTTTAATCTATAAACTCTGTCAATATAACAAGTTACTGAAAATTTATAATGAAATAGAATTTGAGTTGCCCAAGTCTATACTTTTAGAAAAGAAATGAATAAAGGAAGAATTTTCCAATCTCCTACACTTTCATTCTTCTTCCCAATTTCCACTACTTTTTTCTTTGTATAATTACCCTCTATAAGTTTCCATTTCTAACAGCAAAGCAAACAATGAACCTGAAGTGATGTCTCTGTGTTTTAGAGGACAAAAAACAAACATACAAACAAAAAAACAAAACAAACAAACAAACAAACAAAAAAACCTGAAGTGATGTCTCTGTGTTTTAGAGGACAAAAAACAAACATACAAACAAAAAAACAAAATAAACAAACAAACAAAAAAACCCCAAACCTAAAGAAATGATTTGATTTTTCCTAAATATCTAGGTAAACACTTGAAAAATGTTTTACCTTCTGGACAGAAATAGAGGGCCAGTAGAGAGAAGAAAACTAGGGAACAAGTGGATTTGAGAGGTAAAAGAAAAACGTGAAAAAGTTATCCAAGAATCATGAGCAACATAGAAGAAGAAAACCAAGATTTCACAATGTCAGGAAACCAACTATTTTATTTAGCTAGTGCTGAGAGCTCAGGGGAGAGCTAAGTGGATAAGGATCCAAATAAGACTTTTCAAATTTCTTATAATCTAAAATACACTACAAAGTTGGAAATAATGGGGAAAATAAAATAAAATTTAAATTAGTTTATGCTTTTCTAATCTGACTTTTGTTTAAAAGTGGATTAAGGTAATAGTTTCTTTAAGTCAGCAAGAAATGAACTCAGTAAGAAGACAAATCTTAAGGAATTATTTTCAAATTCAGAAATAAGAAAGAGGAGAACACAAAAGTTAGACCACAGTCATATAGCTTGGCAGTTTTAGTTAATTCTTTCCCCCCAGTTAATTTTATAAGCAAAGATGGACTTAATGATTTAAGATAGGTTACAATTTGTGGAAAATGCTTTTACATTTTAAAAGTTTATATTATTTTAAAATTATGACAATATTTCATACACTATGCTCTACCTAACCACACAAGTTCCCTGCTCCCAATGCCCTACTCTCAAACTTTACTAACCATGTCAACTCTTTCTATAACACAGCTAAGCTTTACGAACCAGTAAGATCCCAATTTGGAAAAATATTTCAGTATTTAATGCTAATTTTTTGTTTATTTGTTTTTGAAGGCTGGCCAGTAACGGGATCTGAACCCTTGACCTTGGTGTTACAACACTTGCTCTAACCAACTGAGGTAACTGGCCAGACAAAGCTAATTTTTTTTTAAGAAAAAGCTAAGAGTTCTGATTTATTTTTATCTCAATAATCACTATATGTTCCTATACAAAACAAAGGATTAATTTTGTTTTTTTCCAGTGGAACTTTAATTTTTATTGCTTAAGTTCCTTAGTATTTTATTCACCAGAACTCAAAGTGGCTAAGACAGAAGGACTTACCTTCTTTTGGAGGCTTGTCTATTTTGCACCATGGTACCAGATAAGTAATCTCACTCTCTTGTTTCTCAATGAGAGCCAAATTTGGAATTAGGAATTGTTCTTGCCATTCCTTATCTTTGGCCAGTGCTTTCCGAACTGCAGCTCGATGAGCAAAATTATCTATAGCAGAAAAGAATTAAGAAAAATAAAAATTTTTGATTTAAAAGAACCTGTACTTTTCTGGATTTCATTCAAATCAGCAAACATTCATTGATGCCATATAGGAACATTCTGTTATGCCTTTGGAGATACCAATATAAATAGATGTGACATCTGCCCTCAAGTTGCTTATGGTCTAAAAGGGCAGTAGAAATGCAAACAACTAATTGTAAGTCATGTAATGGGCTTTATAGGCTTTACCTCTTAGTGAGCAGTGGTATAAATTAGGTAAGCTATTGAATCTTTCTGTGCCTCAATTTCTTGGTGAAATGAAGATAACAATATAATATTTACCTTCAGGGTTGTTGTGAAGGTTAAATGAATTAACACATGAAAAGAACTTAGAACAGTGTTTGGCACCTAATTATTACTCAATATATGTAGACTATTCTTAATAATTCAATTGAGGCAATTACAGCGCTAATTTAGAGAATTTTTTTTTTTGATGGTGGTGGTGGTGGGTGGTCAGGTCAAAGTACACCTTAAATCATATTTAACATAAGTGAAATTAATACATACTTTTAAACCTCTTCTTCTTTGAACAAATAGCTTTCAAAGAAATAGTGCTGATTTTCTAACTTACTGTCAACCATTCTTTTTACTCAGAACTTCTCTTCTTTTTAAGTTACCCAAACAGGTATATGCATTTACAACATATGGGCCTAGTACTATATTTACTATTAGGACCTCATAAGACTAATGGTAAGAGAGTTTTATATGATTTATGCTGGGGATAAGAAATAACACCTATAGAAAGGCAGGGGGAGGGAGAGGGGAATGGGGAGAGATTGGACAAGGGGCATAAAGAAAAATTACAATTTGTAACAATATATATTCTAGTAATATTGATTTGATCAACATATGTCAGTGTTGAACCCCCAAAAGGTGTATAATCAATTTTTATTCCATAAATAAAATAAATTAAAAGAAAAAAAAAAAGAAAAAGAAATAACACCTATCTTACAGCTTGAGTGATCAAGACTTTAATTTTTTCAATGAGCCATGATTCAATTTGTACCATATCTAAAGCATAAACTATATTTTAATGGGGTTTGTTCAAATACAACAGGGAAAAACCCTAAACTATGCCCATGTTAGGTACAGAATGAATACTTTTCATATTAAAGTGCTTTATGAATATTAATTTGGACACTGATGACCAAACATTAGATGAAATTACTAAAAGTTCTTTGGATATCATCAAGTCCTCAAGTGGACACTAGAATAACAAATATTTGGGGGATTCTTGTAGCTAGTTTTCCTTCCCCTACTAAACCAGGGGTAGGTCAGCTTCAATATGGGAAGAACTCTCTCTGATTCCTTCTTCTTTATCTCCTAGGGTAGTGTAATGGTGAATTCCTTGAAATGCTGGGGTATAGAAATGAAACAATAGTGGCTTCTCAATATAACAGAATTATTAAACCTTAGAATTAAATATACACCCTGAAACAATAAAACTTCTTGAGTTGGGTGAGATTTAAAAGCTAACAATCATACCCTATGGACCACCATTTTCCTAAAGCCCCTAAATGTCTGAATTATTTCTGATAAAATGCTGATATCCAGCCCTAGATTTAATAATAAGAAAAGATATTTCTCTTTTCCTTTAGTGATCTTAATTCACCTTGGATTTTGCAATGACTGCTTTAAATTTTTCATAAACCATCTTTACAATAAACTGTTCTAAAATTTTACTGAGAATTAAAGTCTAGTTCATAATTCTATGATTTGAAATATGAGACTCCACATTTCCCATTTATGATAATGTAAGAGTTCGAGCAAGGGGTTATTATCTGTGGTGTACCACTGGGAAGAGTAATTACTGAATATATTTAAGTTTTGCTTTTTAAAGTTTCACTTAACCTGTGTGTATTTATAGTAATGTAGATCCAAGAGCTAAGTTTGTTATGTCTAACAGAATGAAAATCTGTACTTAACACTTAAGCTGGATGACTCATACCATACTTCCAAATATGAAACACTTTATTCATTCTGCCTCCAAATTCTACATTCCAATATCCAACCAATTCAGAGTGAGCTGTTCGAAGATGAATGTTTTTCTTAACATTTTCCAGGAACTCATTCATCTTTGAAGGTTTAAGACAATAGGTACGAAATTCATAGAATGTTCCATCATATTGTCTGGTGCCTGTGGCAAAAGATGAGCACACCTGAAAAAAGATAAGGCAAATTTAAATAGTTTGGGAGAAGGTAGGATTTATCATATGTTACAACCAAATCTGAGTCTGGAAACCAGGGACACTCAATAGACTCATAATTTGTGTTTGTACTTCTCTTGTCAACTCTCCACAGACATGTATTTAGGTAGAGATGTCAATAAAGATAAGTACTCTTAAATATGCTGAACATATAGCTATTGTTTCCTAGCAGAGATTCACCTTTAGCCACTTTTTCATGATAAGTTGCTCTTAAGAAGGCACTGTGGTCTTAATAAAATTCCTTTACCCAATAACTACAATTAGGATTTTCATAAAGTTATAAAAAGTTTTCCCTTATTTAGACAATATCTCATTTTAGTTAATACTATTATGTACCACAGTCATGCATTTAAAAGAGCTTTATGAAATATGTGTGTCTTTTGGCAGGCACAATGAAAACATGTTTTCTAGCAGAAACTTTTTAGGTTCTTAAAAAAATAGAAATTGCTATTCAGGTCAAAGTATTTCCTAAATTTAATGAAGTAAACTGCTGGTCAAAAATAGAACTGGAATGTAATAATGCAAAATGAAGCTATGATCTATCCAATTGCATTGCTATATAGTGGTAAACTGTATGAAAGCTGAAAAAGAAAAATTCAAGTAGTCAGAATTGTCTGAAGCATTATTAGTTTCTAATTACAGATGCACTGTGAAGAAGGGCATTTAATGCATCCAGTTAAACCAAGCTGATGGAAACATCCCTTAGGAACTATTAGTTCCAGTTGTAATAGTCATATGCTCACTATGTAAATTTCTAATTCCTGTTCTGAGCAAACTTAATTTTCAGTAGGAAATGTCTTGCCAGAAATTACCCTCTAGGTATATGTGCATATATATGTATGTACACTTGTGTGTGTGTGTGTATATATATATATACACACACTCATATTGCATTCTATTTTACAAATCGATCTTATGTAGTTTGATTAGCATGTGCCCATTTCTTGACACTGATTATACCAGAATAAGCTGTTAATGCAGTTTGGGTGCCTACAAAGCTATAGGCAAATTAAGGCTTATAGTGACTATGTGACATGTCTAATGAAAGCAGTAGGCTTTTGCTGATATAATTTTCTTTACAAAACACAATAGTATATGTATTTTACTATATTACGTATAATAAGACTTAATGATAATCACCTATTTTGAGTTCATTCCATTGATGTTTAATATGAGTTATATTCTTATTGCCCAAATGACTACGTTTGCCATCAAAAAAACCTACAGCTTCTGCCTTTGGTGGACAATATTTTGTGCTTTTAAACCAAATTCTTTTTTCTCTTCTGGTGGCTGGCCGGTACAGGGATCTGAACTCTTGACCTTGGTGTTGTCAGCACCATGCTTTCCCAAGTGAGCTAACTGGCCAGCCCAACTGTATGTTATCAGAATAAAGAACTGCCTAGAATCTATAGCTTAAAACATACCATAAAAATAACAGAAAATGGGCAAATGGGTTTTAGGTGGATTAGAGGGATGTGGATTTCGAGGATAAAGTATTTGGTCAAAGGCACACATTTTAGAAATACACAGTAGAGAACCTGCAGTGAGAGGATGGGGTGGATGAAGTGATTTTGTTTCAGGGCTGACTAAAATTGCTATGGCAGAAATCACGAGTGGTTCATATTCCCTTATCTCCAAGTTAGGATAATCATTCTCGCCAGCAATGACTTCCAATTCACTTATAAAAGAACACTTGGTAGAAATTTAGTAAGTCAAAGTTGAGATAAAGTTGTAAGAAAATAACTTTTGGCCCTGCCCCACTAGACAGAGAATCAGAAGGATAAAGACTGCGTTGTTCATCTTGGGCGAATGAGCATGAATGGCTCTTTGGTGTCCTCCAGAAAGCCTGTCTCTAGAACAGGTGAACTCCCTTCCTAACTTGCCCGTTGAGAAAGGAGTAAAAGTCCAAACATGGAAAAGAAATCTCTAGGTTAGATTTACAGAACTGGCCAATGCCCGACAGTTAAGTCTGAATCACAAGCTACATTTTGCTCATTTCTAGTCTAAGTTAAGAGTTTGTGTTTTGTCGTCATGTCTGTTAGGAGGTTCTGGACCCTGCCTGGCTCGGGGAACAACAGCTGGAGACCGGGGCGACTAGGCCAGGTCCTGCCCCACCCGGGCCCTGGGGCTGCTCTTCAAGGATCTCAGCAAAACGCTCAGAGGTTGAGCATTTCGTTTAAAATGGGAAGCCGGTTCTGCTGCAAGCGGCTGGTTGGCCTTTTCCTCCTCCCACCTTCAGTCTGGAGGGAGCGGTGGCGTGGAAAACCACACATTGACAGGAGGCCCGACAGCGCCTGGCAAGGCCCTGCGACAACGTGGCGAGCGCTACCTGAGCCGCTGCCACAACCGCGACGAAGCTGGGCGGCGCAAATTTGACAGCCAGCGCTTCAGGGGTGTCCTCGGGCAGCCGACAACCAACTCAGAAGAGCCCTCTGTCTCCGGCTGTATTCAAGCAGGCCAGGAGGCGACACCGGCAAGCGTGTCTTCCCCTAGCGGCGCCCTTTCTCCTCACGCGCGTACCGGGATCCCCGCCTGAGGGATCCAGGCGCCGCATTAGAAACTGGGCGGCGGCACAGAGCGCAAAGGTTCTGGCGCGCACGGGCCCAGGCGGCGCATGCGCGGGGCTCGCGGGCTCCGCACAGAAGCCCCGCCCCACCCCTTCCCGGGGGCCACGGCTCGGGCGCGCCCCCGCGGCTGGTACCTGAGGCTCGAGCGTTCGCGGGGCCAGCGCTCTAGTCAGGCAGTTTCGGAGGACAAGCATGGCGCGGCTTCGAGCGCTGAGAAAGGCAGCCAGCCCTGTTCTTTCTGGGACTGCTCCTCTTGTGGTTTCCAGCGGCAACTGCACAATTGGTGGACGCAGGCCGGGGCGGGGCTCGTCGGGGTCAGCTCCGCCCCAAGGACGCGCCTCCCCGCGGTTTGGCCCAGTCAGCTTGGAGTCTGTCATCTCAGCGCTGACCCTTTGTTCCCGCTATGTTTCCTCAAACGTTCTTGCCTCAGAAGTCAAAGGTGATAGAGTTAGTTGAATGCCGAGAGATGGTTCTGGGCCAGCCCACCACCTCATCCATTCCTATGCGCGAATTTGTAAATGTTTGTGTGTGGATTGTGCGTGTGTTTGTCCATCAGGAAGGATGGATGTACAGGTGCGTGCATATGTATCGTTTTGCATTTAATATCATGGAGGTTTATGACGGGGTTAAGTTTTATAAGGTGTGATAGACATATATCAGTAGACTAGAGAGCCTTCACTTTTCTGCATTGAGTGTGTTTTCCGTCCTCGTTGCCACCCCAGTGTGACCATAGAAGCCTCCCATCTTAGGTTTCTCTGGAGAGAGAGAACCAATAGGATATGTTTATGAATATACGAGAGGGGATTTATTAGGGGAATTGGGTCACGTGATTGTGAAGAGCAGTGCACCATAGCCTGTCTGCAAACTGGACGCTGGTAGCGTGGGTCAGCCCGATTCCGAAGGCCTCAGAACCAGGGATGCCCGTGGTGTCCTTGGTGTTATGTCCTGGAACCTGAGAGCTGAAGAGTCCTGAACTTTGATGTGCACGAACAGGAGAGAAGAGTTGTTGGGAAAATATAGGAAAAATAGTCGGCCCCTCAGATGTTCAGAATCTTGCCAAGCATTTCCTGTAAATAGAACGCTCAGGTGTTCTTTGATTATTGTCTAGTGTAATTGCCCATGTGCACCAAGGTGTCCTGGGTTATGGACTTAAGTATAAGGATTAATGGCTCTCATCCACGGCTACTGGGAGGTTACTACTGCTGCTGGAGGCTGCTGCTGCTAGTGTCCCCGGGACCCTCTGCAAGGCCACTGCCACTGCCGGACCTGTAAGCTGCTGCCGCTGAGGAAGCTGAGAACTGAGCTCGTGTGATCTGCCAACAGCTCCTGGAATCTTTCCCAATTACCTAGCATGGACCTGTGTGTGAGGGATCTGGGGACCCAGCCTTGCATGTGAGGGGTCTGCTGACCCAGTCTGTACAATGGATTTGGAGGGTCTGAGCCCTAGCTCTGACAATATAAATGGAAACTTAGTATAACTAAAATAATAACTAAAATAATGAAACATTTTGGCTTTAGTTATGATTTGCCTTACTTTACAATTGGCATAGTCGTGGCAGGATTATGGGCAGGTAAAAGAGCCCAGCAATTTGCATTGTTCTGGTAGCATTCTGGGCAAGTAAAAGAGCCCAGCAATTTGAGTAGTCATTACAGGATGACAAGCGGGTAAAGAAGCAGGAAACCCCTTGAGTGGGGGAGGAAATGTGGCTACCCTTGAGTATGTGGTGCCTGGTGGCCGCTTTCTTGTTGAATGGGGTCTGGCTGTTGCTCGCTGCACTGTGAGCCAATATGGACCAGAAACCCCACAAAGTGGCACAGTTTTGAGACTTGCAGCAGAAAGCAGACTGATTTGAAGTGAGGATACGTGCCCTGGAAGCTAAAGTACAGCAACAGGTCATCCCTGCTTCCGACACTGAAGACGTAGGACAAACCCGATGGTGAGTTGGGGGAGACTGTGTGTCTCCTGGAATGACCTGCTCATCAAAGTGAAGCATGAGTAGCTTGTGGGACCAGACTGACTGGTGGGCAATCAACAGGTGATCCAGTTTACTGCCTATGTCCCATATACCCACGTTGAATAGGTTGGCTTGGGGAAACAAAGTAGCAGAAACAGGGAGAGCCCCTGGTTACTGCAGCTATGGGACCTAGGGGTGGATGCTGTAACATGCTCTGGGAGATAATGTAGTAAACTCATGTCGTGTTTGTCCAAAGGCAAATGGCTCAGAGTGTGCCACTTAAACCTGATGGCTGGCTGGGTGCCATAAAACCCGAGAAAAGAGTGCCACATGCAGATGGGCAGATGATCCGAGGATGGGTGCCCCTGCAGAATTTCAAGTATGTTTTCACCTGATGAAAAGGTGGGAAAGTTAGTCTCTGTTAATATGTGCCTGTCTCTGAGGCAGCAGCTGCAGAATGGCCGCGGATGTGCCCAGGGGCAGGGCAGCCACTCCTTGATGGTCTGGGAAGATGCAATTGTTAGAACTGTGGGAGAATGATGCAAAAAACTGCCCAAGACTTGAGTGAATAGCTGGTGTAAACCGAGCTGGTTGAGGTAATTCAAAAGCAGGAGAAAAATGCAAGGGTGAAGCAGATAAACTGTTTGCTAAAGACATTATCTTGGAAGTGAGGCAGCCAGATACTAAGAGCCAAGACAATGGGGAAAAAATGCCCTAGAGGCATTTGAGAAGTTTGGGAGAGCACCCCTCCCATCCTAAAAGGACTGAGTTGTCCCGGTGGGCAGACCTGAGGTGTCACTGCCCTCAGCAAACTGCTCCTTGCATCCCAACCACTCTGGCTGGAGCAATCCTGCTTCAGCACCTCCAAAGGAAAAAAACAAACCAAAAACCCTGGTGGCGTTCACTTTGTGTTAAGTTTGCAGGCCAGTGGTATGTGAGAAGAGTGGAGGTGTGGCAGCCTCCACCTAGATTTCAGAAGATGTATGGAAAAGCCTGGGAACTCAGGCGGAGACTTGCTGCAGGGGTGGAGCCGCTGCAGAGGTCATCTAAGGAGCAATGTGGAGCAGAAAAAGTAGGGTCGGAGCCTCCACAGAGAACCCCCACTGAGTAAGTGTCTAGTGGAGCCAGGAGGGCGGGACTGCAGCCAGGAGCCTAGAACCGTGGGGCTGCTGGCAGTTTGCAACTACGGCCTGGAAAATCCGCAGGCACCAGGGCAGCTCAGTGGGCTGCACCTGCCAGAGCTGTAGGAGCAAGGTTGCCCAATACTTTGGGGATCCAGGTGCCACAGTGTGCTTAATGTTTGCCCTGTTTGGGTTTTGGATTTGAAGCCTGTTTTTCTTTCTTGTCTATTCCTAACCTTTTGGAACAGGAATGTGTACCCAATGTCTGTGCCGCTGTATTTTGGAAGTGGATAAATTCGTTTTTGATTTTTGCAGGTACACAGCTGAAAGGAGTTTTGCCTTTGGTCTCAGATTAGACTTTGGACTATTGAGTTGGTGCTAGAATGAGCTAAAGACTTTTGGGACTATTGGGATGGAATAGGATATGTGAATGCAGGGTCAGTTACCCTCGCTAAGGGAACATCGTGGAAGATTCTGGACTTGCAGATTGTACAGTGAGGGACCCTGAAGGGGTGGATTGTTGGGAAAATGTAGGAAAAATGGTCAGGGCCCCTCAGATGTTCAGAATCTTGCTGAGCATTTGTTGTAAACAGGCGCTCAGGTGTTCCATGGTTATCGTCTAGCGTAATTGCGCATGTGCACCCAGGTGTCCTGGGTTATGGACTTAAGTATAAGGATGAGTGGCTCTGATCCATGGCACCTCCCATCCCCAGGATGCTTTCCATGGGGGGGTATGGGGAGACCACCACCACTGCTGCTGGAGGCTGCTGCTGCCGCCCCCAGGACCCTCTGCATGGCCACTGCTGGACTTGTAAGCTATGGGACCTGTACGCTACTGCCACTGAGGAAGCTGAGGACTGAGCTCAAGTCGTCTGCCAACAGCTCCTGGAATCTTTCCCAATTACCTAGCATGGACCTGTGTGTGAGGGGTCTGGTGACCCAGTCTGTACAGTGGGTTTAGAGGGTTTGAGCCCTAGCTCTGACAATATAAATGGAAATTTAGTATAATTAAAATAATGGAACATTTTGGCTTTAGTTATGATTTGCTTTACTTTACAAGAGTGTATCTGGCGGGGCGGGGGGAGAGGGGAGAAAGTTCTCTCTAAGCTTTTAGCCGATTAGATGGTTCCTACCCATATTGAGGGCAGATCTTTCCTACCCAGTCCACTCAGGCACTCATCCTAATCTCTTCTGGAAGCAGAAGACATACCTAAAAAGATAGCTTTACCAGGTTTCTTGGTATTCCTTAATCTCATCAAGTTGACACCTAGAATTAACCTTCACAGCTCCTAATAAAGATTTACATTTTTCATGAGCTCAGACAAATGGGGGAACTGAGCCTGTTTTGAGGAAGTCAAATTTAAATATACATGGTTTGATATACCAAATAGTTTAGGACTTAAAAGCAAAACAGCAGATCTCCATTCTAGTCATCTTAATCCTTGAGTATTGGTCCCCCAAATAACTACCTTTAACATTTCAAGCTATTTCTTCTAATTCCTGTTTCTGTATTTTCAAATAATAGCCATTTTCTGCTATTTCTTGATTTTTTCAGTTACAGATAGTATCTATTGACGTCCTTCTAAGGAAGATGAACATCTATTTATTAATATTATTTTATTAACATATATACCATTTCCCCCAAATCCACTTTCTTTCCTGCATCTAAAATGCTTGCATTAAAAAAAACTAGTTACTTGATTACATTATTAACTGCATTAGTCTACACTATATTACTGTTTACATTGTTCTTGCTAATAATTACATTACCGGACACATTAAGATAATGTTTGCATCATTAGGGCTAGGGAATTGTTACAAGTGTCAACCTACATAACAGAGGCTGTCTGAAAGAATTAGGAGTTTAATTGTCAATAGGGCATTGCAATGGGAATACATGTGCCATTTAACTATGTGGAGGTAAAGGAAAACAAAGGTTTTTAATTAAAAAATGATGGAAGATTACATAATTGTTTTCAGATAATTATCCTTGGCTAAGAATCAATAAAAAGGGTGATGCCAGTCTGAGGTTTGACAGGAAGTTGCTGGGCAGATGTTCTTGCAGAAGTATATTTTTGTGCAAGGTTGTGGTTTTTCAGAGCCCTTTGTGATAGTTCTTATTATCAGGCTTTTATGCATGAGATTCCTCCCTTCATTGCCTTTCTCTGGCTCTATTTGTCAGGGTTTTTAACACATGTGACTCCATTTTGATTCTGACAACTTCCACGCAGGGCTATTACCAGTAGTTGTATTGGTTATGCCTTGTGGAAGGGCTTTTGAATCATCTGTTCAGAGTAAGGGAGGTTTTTTTTGTTTTGTTTTTTCAATGCTCAGAAACAGATCCATGTATTTATTTATTTAAATTTATCGACATACAATGAGAGAGGCTTTTTAAAATTAGTAATTCCAGAGAGGGTGCCTCAATTTTTCCAGAAGAGAGTCATCTATTTTTAACCAAGCAAAACTAAATAATCTGTCATTTGTGTCAGGACTAAATCTACAAGATTAAATTTATTTTCTTAGACTTTTTTCACCCTGGAACTAACAATACATTTACTCATTAAACCGATATTTATTAATTCCTTCTCTGCACCTGGCACTTTCCCAGAAACTAGGGTACAGAATTGAACAAAGGACAAAGTTTCTGTCCTTTTGGAACTTACAGTTCAGGGGACCAGATAAACAAATGAAGAGAAAAACATCAGGAATTAATAAACAGTATTAAGAAAAATATGGTAGGATATGGAGAATAGAAAGTGCTGGAAGGAGGTAGATAATACTGCTAGCTATTTCTCAATATCCATTCTCTTCCCTACCCCCCACTTTAAAAAAAATTAGTAAAAGAACCCTTGAAGCTTGGCGTGGCTATGTGACTAATTCTTGGCCAGTGGGCTATGTCAGTGCAGTAATCACCTGTAAGTAATCTCAAAGGGGAGTAAGAGGGGTTCTTTTTTCTTCCTCATTTCTACCTGCTGGAATATGGATATAATGGCTTGAGTTCCTGGACTGTGAGATACAGGCATATGCTGAAGTTGGTGGAACAAGGGAGATGCAGCCTAAGTTTTCAACACCATGGGACACCATACTGGGAGTCCTGGACTGTCCTTCTCTGGACTTCTTTTACATAAGACATCACCTTTTAGTTTAAGCTACTGCCTGCCTATGGCTTAAACCTATAATCTTAATCAATAGGAGGGTAATTTTTTTTCTCTTTCTCTTCTTTATATTGTTTTCCTTATTCCCGTCTCTTATTAATCACCACATTTTTTGGCAAAAGTATAAATTTTCTCTCTATATGACTAAACCCATTATATTAGTCAGGGTTCTCCAGAGAGACAGAATCAATAAGATATGTTACAAATATATGAGAGGGAATTTATTAGGGGAATTAGCTCACGTAATTCTGAAGTGAAGTCCCATGATAGGCTGTCTGCAAACTGGTTGCTGGCAGCATGGCTCAGTTTATGTCCCAAGGCCTCAAACCAGGGAAACCAATGATGTTCTTGGTGTAAGTCCTGGAATCCAAACGCTGAAGAGTCTTGAGCTCTGATATCCACGGACAGGAGATGTATCCCAGCTCCAGTAGATAGAGAGAGATTCACGTTTTTTCTCCATTTTTTGTTCTGTCTGTGCCCCCAGTGGATCAGATGTTTCCTGGTTCCTGCCCATTTTGAGGATAGGTCTTTCCTATTCAGTCTCTTTCCTACTCAGGCTCTCATCCTAATCTCTTATAGACACACCCTCCTGGGCACACCAGGTTTCTCAGCATTCCTTAATCTAATCAAGTTGACACGTAGAATTAACTTTCATACCCATTAATCAGTTTATCATTTTCATCTAGAGTTATTTTTGGGGGAGTCCTTTTTTCTCTTGCAGTGTGGCAGTGATTCTGAGATCTCCTTTCACTGATATGTTGGGGAATCTCATTTGCCTTTCATTAGACCCTCTGTTTCCACGATCTTGCTTTTTAATTTTTAACTTCCTAATTTTAGAAAGAACACATGGGAATTGAGACTTACATCTCTAAAAAATGTCTTTATTTACCAATCCTCTTAATTTATAGTTTGCATGGGTATAAAATTTTACACTGGAATTTTTTTTCTTTTTTCTTTTTGAAGGCGATGCTCTATTTTACCAAATAGCTGGTAGTGACAAATTCATGCCAAGGAAAGGAGGCCAAGGAGCTCCGTAGTTTTTAATATCTTTCAAGAATATATTTAGTTAGGATAGACTAAATTGTTCTTGCAAATCAACACAAAAAAATGTTTTATGGCTCAAACACTATAGGATTTTATTTTTATAAGAATCCAACGTGGGTTTCCTCAGTTGGCAGGCAGTTCTTCTGTACATGGTAAATTAAGGACCCGTGCTTCTTTTACCCTGTGACTTTGCTGTCTCCTATAGCCTCATCATTAACTGCATTACAGGGAATTTCCAAGAGGGATTTTGAAGAGGAAAATACATATAATGAGGAGTAAAATTCATGGCTACAACTTAGAGGTGGATAAACATTGCTAGGTGCTACTACGTGCCTAAAACACTCTCCTATTCACTTTTTCACTGTCTCTAATTATCCTCAGAATGCTGTGAGTAAAATAAACTTCATTTCCATTTTATAAGGGAGAAAGATGAAATCCAGAGAGATAGATAATTTTCTTAGGTTCACTGCTGCTAAGTGGCAAGTGAGAGTTCGAAGCCTTTAAGATAGTTTTAGATTTGAGTGGAAAATAGCCTTTAAACACAATTTTAAAAATATTTTCTATGGCGTTTTTGACATATTCCTTAACTACCTGGGATATACATAGGGGTAAGCATTTTGGAAATATTGTTGCATATCCTGAACTTCTGACAAGTAATCCAAAGGATAGGTAGTTCAAAGCTAGAAAAATACCAAAAAAATAGATTATTAAAATACGCTAATGGAATGTAGAATAACTGGGTAATTATTTTAGATTGGTTAGACAGAGATGACCTATCTAAGAAGGTATCATGAAAATTTATCATAGGTACATAAGTGTATATAAAGTATCTGTACTTTTTAAAGAAGGAGGATGAAATGAATGCCTGTGCTCCTGTCACTAGGTTTAAGAAATGGAATATTGTCAATGACTTAACTCAATACATGTTTCTTCCTGGTTGTTTTCTCCTTCCTACCACACTGTTCTCCACTTTCTTCAAGTAATCATAATCCCAAATTTTGTGAAAATTATTACACTAATTTTCTTTAAAATCCAACTACATTTATACATAACTATAAACAATATATTGCTTTGTTTTCCCTATTTTAGATTGTTTTTTTTTTTTTCTTCCTTTTTGTCTTTTTTACTGACCGGTAACGGGATCGCAACCCTTAGTGTCGCGCCCGTACTGGGGACCGGCAACGGGATTGCAACCCTAGGTGTTGCGCCAGCACCACGCTCAACCAGTGAGCGGGAACTGGTCTTCACATGGGATCCGAACCCTCGGTGGGAGCGCTGCCGCGCTCCCAAGCGGCACACTCTCCAGTGTGCCATCGGGCTGGCCCTAGATTGTTTTTTAAAGGGCATCAGACTATTTTTTATTTTGTTACATGATTCTTAGCTTTAACTTTAGGCTTTTGAAAATCACCCACATTGATGCAATTGCAGTAATCACTTTTCTGTTGTATGCTATTCCATTGTATGAATGTACCTTATTATTATTTTTATCCTTGACTATTATGCACAAAGCTGTCTGATTGTCTCTGTAGGTGACTCCTGGTTCCACCAGAGAAAAATTTCTCTGGGGCAGGCATTCCTCACCTTTTTTGTGTCATAAAACCCTTTGGAAATCTGGTGAGCCTAGCCTATGGATCCCAAATGTTTTTAAATGTGTACCAAATGTACAGGTTTACAAAGAAAACAAATTACAAAGAAACAAATACAAAGAAAAAATTAAACTAGAACCATCAAAGCATAAAAAACAAATACAAAGAAAAAATTGAACTAGAATAATTAAAATATAAAAACAAAAGATGTGCTTGTCTAATATTTAGATATTGTACCAAATAATATCTAATGGTGAATGTAAGGTATGATTTTGAAGTAGCGATGAGTGTAAAAGAAATTTTGATATATTTGCAACAACTGTAAATGGAATTTGACAGTATCTATGATTTATTTATATTGGTTGCAAAGTCATAGGTTCTGCTAATGATATTTTGGTTTGTTGCCTAACTTCATAATTCTAGGAAATGCTTAATCTCAAATTGGCGACAATTAAGGTATAACTTTTAAAAAATTCTACTTACCAACCCCTCTGAATTCTATCATTAGACCCCTTTGGGGTCTGTACTAGAGGTTACAAACCACTGAGTATATAGACCCAAGGAGAGGAATTGCTGAGTCATAGATATGTACATATTCATGTTTGCTAAATAGTTCCAAATTGTTCTATAAATTTATACTCTTATTGGCAGTATATGAAGTTTCTCTGACCAATTTTTTATAGTTGCTCATTATCTTCACACACATCGGGTCTGATGAGTGTGAAAATGTATTTTTATGCCTCTCATAACAAATAGATATCAGTTGAAGGGTAGTGGAAATTATATGAGGCAGACAAAGGGAGCAGTGGACTTGATGGTGTTCCTGTTTGGTTTTGTCCAAAGGTCAGGCTCATGCAGTGTGCAGAAGGAAGTAAGAGAGATGAATCCAATGCTGGCTCAACTCAGCTGTACATATAAATGCTAGATGCTTATATCCTCATACTACATTCCTGAGTAAATACTTTTTTTAGTGCTGTATGTGGGTATTTCAAAAACTTCGTGGAAAAACCGAATTGAAAGAAAATGCAAATCTTTTCATGAACATTTTGAAGTACCCTTGTATTCTGCAGCCACTGGATGGTGGCATAGACTAGTGCTTTTCCTTCATTAGGTGTCCTGTGTGCCTCTGTTTATTTTTGTTGCTATTTTTGTTGTTTTTTTGAACACTGAATTAAATGCTTTAGGGAGGGGAAAAAAACCCACTGCATCCTTTTTCTTGACTTGTCAACATGTCATGTTATTTCTGTATCAGCTTCTTTGCTGCTAGCCTTCTTAGAATAAGTGGCAACAAAGATTTGTGAATAGCTCAATATTCATATAGTAGAAATTTATGTTTAAAATTTCCATTAATAAAACAAAGTATTTTTATTAATAATACTATGAGCATATGAAGTAAATGTATATTACATAATTTTTAGATATCCTTCATGAATAGGCTGTTTTTGGGTCTTGCATTGGAAATTAAATTTTAGTGCCAGTGACATTTTAAAACCTGTCATCAATAAATGCAATTATTTCCTAAAATAGGCTTTCCAGGTTTGTTGCTTTGAATAATTACTGTGCCTTCCTACTGGAGTTAGGGAGAAATTTTGTGGGGAAAGTTTTTATAGACCTATTGCTATTTGTTTTAAATTTTTATTATTAAATATGGCTGGTTTCTTTCCTAGGTATAAGTCAAGACACCTTCTAGCTTTAGGCCTTATGCACTTTGTACATATTTTTTTCATGAGGTTCCTCTTCCAGGTGAACACGCATTATTCAGTGCTTTCTAAGGTACTTCGCTTAACCTCCACAAGTGTCCCAGATATCTCTAGCTGGGTAGTTAATTTACTTTATAAGCTGTTTTAGCTTTACTTGGCCCTCATTGATTGGTTTTACAACATCTTTAAATTTGTCGTATCTTACTTATTCTAATATTTTATTGACGGCTGGAGCATTAATGCAAGGGGCATGTAATCTGGACCCAAACAAGAAAGGCCTATGATGTCTTTTCCCTTGTTAGGTGCTTCAGGATACTTCATAGGATTTTCCCATATACAATATGATCTAAATTCAAATGTCCTTCTATTTCTTATGAAGGTTGATATAGTTTATGGGAAATCAGAAGTGCTCAGATTAAAATTCTCTCTGAAAAACATTCTAAGTTGTCTTTTCAAGATAGCTTAATAGTGCTATTAGAAATAGGCTTCATATCTAAAATTATTTTCTTCATATATAAAGATAGTTATAGTTCTCAATTTTCCTACTCCTTTGGAATCATCTGAAGCTTCCACGTAGCACAAAATAAAAATTGAAAAGAAAGTGAAAGTCATAACTTTAGAGGTTGCTTCAGTATAATTCCTACATCATATTAGTTTTCATTGAAAATCAGTTGATCCTGAGCCTCTATGTTTCTTGGGATGAGGCATGTTTGCCAATCCATGTTACTAGAGTCTCTTTTATGATTGTCTGTTTAATGAGAGCTGGTCTCTCATTTGATTTGTTAATCCTCATACCTATTTAGCTGCCCTTCTCATTTATTTTAGAGGTTTTAATAAATATTTGCTTAATCTTCTCAAATCATATATCCCATTTCTATCCCTCCTCTCAGAGAATGTCAGTGATACCTATTTCACAGACAAGAGATCATAAGATTCTATTATGCCTGCTGTTTTTAGATGCTGTCATATATATTACGTCTTTCACTTAATCTTTTCTTACTCTCTTTCATTTTGATTTGTAAAGTTGACATTTACATCTTACAGATTGAAACAAAAACTGCAAACAAGAAGCACAAAGAAGTTAAGTGGCTTGCCAAAGGTAACAAAGTAGTTTAGAGCTGGTCCATTCATTTTAATTGCTGTTATATAATCCATTGTTTGAGTATACTGTAACCTATTTTCCCTTTCTCGGTTGATATTTAAGTGTTCCCATATATTTACTTTATAAATAATGCCTCAGTGAGTAACTTTGTAGGTATGTTATTGTGCACAGAGCTGTGAGTGGAATTACTGAATCAACTACACACTTTCTTCATACTCCCACAGGCAGTGAATAGGATTTCTTCTTTCTGTACGTTCTAACCAATTCTTATAAGACTTTAATATTTGCATATTTTATGGATGAGAAATGTCTCATTGATTTAATTTACGTTTATCTGATTTCTTGTGAATTGGACATCTTTTTATAATTTTATAGGCTATGTTGTTTTCCTTTTTGTTGAGGTCCCTGTTTATATCCTCTGCCCAATTTTATGTTTTGTAGTAGATCTTTTTCATATTGATTTGAATTCTTTTTTTTATAATTTGAGATATTAATCCCTTTTTAGCTGGATATGTTACTGATATAGTCTTCCACTTGTGACTGTTATTTAAATGTTCTTAACATATATTTTGCCATATAGATGTTTCTAAATTTTAATTATTAGTCTTTAATGTTTTGTGCTTTTTTGCTCTATTTAAGGAATACTTTCCTTTTCCCTGTATATAAAGATTTTTTTTGTATTTTCCTCTAGATATTTTTTAGTTTTACTTTTTTGGCCTTTAGGTAATTAATCTGTCTCAAATTTATTTTGGTCATAGTGTGATGGTTTAATCTGATTTTTTTTTTCAGTATTAGTAGTCCATTGTGAAAACACAATTTTAGTTCATCCGTTCTGTAATTAATCTGTCTCAAATTTATTTTGGTCATAGTGTGATGGTTTAATCTGATTTTTTTTTCAGTATTAGTAGTCCATTGTGAAAACACAATTTTAGTTCATCCGTTCTCTACTAATTTGTAATGCCACCTTAAATCAAATTCTATTCATTTAGAATATAAACTTCTAAAGACTATTCTGGATTCTCTAGTCTGTTGCATTGCTTTTATGTGTACCAATACTAGGTGATCTGAAATACTACTGCTTTATAATCCATCTTGATATTTGGTACAGCAAATATACATTTCTTACTCTAACATTGTCTTGGCTATTCTTGCTCTTTACTATTTAATATGAATTTTGGGGTAAGCATGAGAAATAAAAAATATTCCAACTTCATTTTGGTTGAAATTACATTAAATTTATATGAACATTTAGGATGAATTCACATATTTATTCTTGAATTTCCTAACACGAACAAGGTTTAGCTTCCCAATTTGTGGGAGGGATTTTTTTATGTGCTTTAATGGAGATTTATACTTTTCTTCAAAAATTCCTTATGAAGCATTTTTGTTGATATTATGAGGTGCTCTTTAAACTATATTCTCTAACCAATTTACCTGCTGCAAAAAATACTACTGAGTTTTGTATATTGATCTTGTACGTCACAGCCTTGTTAGAGCCTCTTAGTAGTTTACATTTTAAGTTTTTCTTTTTATATATATTTTTCTGACTTTCTATATAGGGTAACATAATTTTCAGGCAACAATGACAATTTTGTTTCTCCCTTTTCAATCTTCATGCCTCCTCACTTCCTTTCTCCCTCCTGTCTTCCATCTTTTTGTCTTTCCATCTTTCTATTTTCCTCCTTTCTTTCCTCTTCTCTCTTTCCCTTCCTCCCCCTTTGTTTCTTTCTCCCCTCCATCTCTCCCTTTCTCTGTTGTGTTGTATAGGACCTCTGTGCGATGTTGAATATAAGAGGTGAAAACAGGCATCCTTATTTCATTTGGAACAAATCCTTAAAGGGGATTTGTTAGTTATGAGTTTTTGATAAATACCTCTTGTCAGGTTAAATAAGTTTTCTTCTGTTCCTAGTTTGCTAAGTTATTTATTTCTTTAAATTATGAGTGCCTATTGAATTTTATCAAAAGCTGTTTCTGTATTTACTGAAACAATGATTTGTTTTTATCCTTTAATTGATATTATAAGGACTTATATTAAAATATTTTCTAATGTTAAGACTTCCTTGCATCCTTGGGATAAGCCCTACTTTGATGCATTGCTAGCTTCTGTTTGCCAGTATTTTATTTAGTATTTTTCTGTCTATTTCTGTAAGTGAGATTGGTTCATAAATTTTCCTTTCTCATATTACCCTTGTTCAGTTTTTGTTTCAGAGTTACATCAGGCTTATGGAAAGAGTTGGGGGAGCTTCCCATTTCTCTTTTTTTATATTTTATGAACCAATTTATCCTAGGAGTTACCTTTTCTTGGAACATATTAGAAATATCCAGGAAAACACACTCTGTACATATTAAACAATAACTCCATTCTCCCCTTCCCCAGCCTCTGGCAACCACCATTCTACTTTCTATCTGTGACTTTGACTGCTCTAACTACCTCACATTATTGAAATCATACAGTATTTGTCTTTTTGTGACTGGCTTATTTCTTTTAGCATAATGTCCTCAAGGTTTATCCATGTTGTAGCATATGTCAAAATTTCCTCCCTTTTTAAGGCTGAATGGTAATCCATTGTATGCGTATACCACGTTTTACTTACCCACTCATCCATCAATGGACACTTGGGTTGCTTCCATGTTTTAGCTGTTGTGAACAATGCTGCTGTGAACATGGGTGT
>NW_007730681.1:278285-280373 GCF_000696425.1 Galeopterus variegatus
TTTCTTGGAACATATTAGAAATATCCAGGAAAACACACTCTGTACATATTAAACAATAACTCCATTCTCCCCTTCCCCAGCCTCTGGCAACCACCATTCTACTTTCTATCTGTGACTTTGACTGCTCTAACTACCTCACATTATTGAAATCATACAGTATTTGTCTTTTTGTGACTGGCTTATTTCTTTTAGCATAATGTCCTCAAGGTTTATCCATGTTGTAGCATATGTCAAAATTTCCTCCCTTTTTAAGGCTGAATGGTAATCCATTGTATGCGTATACCACGTTTTACTTACCCACTCATCCATCAATGGACACTTGGGTTGCTTCCATGTTTTAGCTGTTGTGAACAATGCTGCTGTGAACATGGGTGTAGAAATATCTCTTTGAGACCCTGCTTTCAATTCTTTTGGGTATGTACCCAGAAGTGGAATTGCTGCATCATATGGTAATTATATTTTTAATTTTTTGAGGATTTGCCATACTGTTTTCCATAGCAGCTGCACCATTCTACATCCCATCCATAGTGTAAGTGGGTTCCGATTTGTCCATATCCTCCCTAGGACTTGTTACTTTGTTTTTTTGATAGTAACTATCCTCATAGGTGTGAGGTGATGTCTCATTATGGTTTTGATTTACATTTTTCTGATGATTAGTGATGTTAATGATCTTTATGTGTTCTTATTGGTCTTTTCATATCTTTTTTAATTTTTAAGTTATATATATATTTTAAACATTTACTTGTATATATTTGTGGGGTACAATGTTGTTTCAATATATGCGTATAGTGTGCAGCAATTCACTTAGGGTTGATACATTGTTGATAGAATGATATTGTACCTGTTAGTCCACCATTCCTCCTCCTCCCCTCCCCCCCCGTCTGCTGGTAACCATTATTTTACTTTGTACTTTTATGAGAACCACTTTTTCTTTTTATTCCACATATGTGTGATATTATGTGGTATTTGTCTTTCTGGGCCTGACTAAATTCATATAACATAATGGTTTCCAGTTCCATCCATGTTGCTACAAATGATAGGATATAATTTTTTAAAAATATAGCTGAATAGTTTCCATTGTATATATATAACACAGTTGTTTTTAATCCATTCATCCATTGATGGGCATTTAGATTGACTCTATCTCTTGGCTATTGTGAATAATGTTGCAGTGAACATGGGATTGCAGGTGTCTTTTTGGTATATTGATTTCATTTCCTTTCGGTATGTACCCAGTAGTGAGATAGCTGAGCTGTAAAGTAGATCTATTTTTAGTTCTCTGAAAAACCTCCATACTGTTTTCCATAATGGCTGTACCAATTTAAATTCCCACCAACAATGTAGGAGAGTTCCTTTTTCTCTGCATCGTTGCTGGCATTTGTTATTTTCTGTCTTGATAATAGCCATTTTAGCTGGAGTGAGGTGATATCTCATTGTAGTCTTAATTTGCATTTCCCTGATGGTTAGTAATTTTGAGGATTTTTTTTTTTCATGTGCCTGTTGGACATTTGCATGTTTTCTTTTGAGAAATGTCTGTTTAGGTCCTTTGCCCATTTTTAAATTGGATTAGTTGTGGGTTTTTTGGCTATTGAATTGTTTGAGTTCCTTATATACTCTGGATATTAGCCCCTTGTCTGATATGTAGTTTGCAAACACTTTCTCCTATTCTGCAGGTTGTCTCTTCACTTTGTTGATTGTTTCCCTTGCTGTGCAGAGCTTTTTAGTTTGATGTAGTCCCATTTGTCTATTTTTGTGTTGTCCATGTCTTTGTAGTCTTGCTCAAAAAAGTGCTGCCTACTCCCATTTTGTGTAGTATTTTCCCTGTGTTTTCTTGTAGTAGTTTCATAGTTTTAGGCCGTTAATCCATTTTGAGTTGATTTTTGTGTATGGTGAGAGATGGGGTCTAGTTTCAATCTTCTGCATGTGTATATCTAGTTTTCCCAGCAACATTTATTGAAGAGGCTATTCTTTCCCCAATGTATATCTTGTCACCTTTGTCAAAAATCAGTGGGCTCCGGGGCCGGCCCGGTGGCGCACTGGATAAGTGCGCCACTTGGGAAGCGGGGCGGCGCTCCCGCCCGAGGGTTC
>NW_007730681.1:280905-285093 GCF_000696425.1 Galeopterus variegatus
GAAAAAAAAAAAAAAAAAAAAAAAAAAAAAAAAAAAAATCAGTGGGCTGTAAGTGCATGGGTTTATTTCTGGGCTCTCTATTCTGTTCCATTGGTCAATTTGTCTGTTTTTTAAAATTTTTTTTTGTCCTTTTTGTAACCGGTAAGGTGATCGCAACCCTTGGCTTGGTGCCGCCCACACCGCGCTCAGCCAGTGAGCACACCGGCCATCCCCATATAGGATCTGAACCCGCAGTGGGAGCGCCGCACTCTCCCAAGTGCGCCACGGGGCCGGCCCCGATTTGTCTGTTTTTAATGCTAGTACCATGCTGTTTTTGTTACTGTAACTTTATTATATATTTTCAAGTCAGATAGTGTGATGCCTACAACTTTGTTCTTTTTGCTCAAGATTGCTTTAGCTATACAGGACCTTTTTTGGTTCCATACCAGTTTTAAGATCATTATTTCTGTTTCTGTGAAGAATGTCATTGGTATTTTGATAGGGATTGTGTTGAATGCATAGATTGCTTTGGTCAATTTGGTAATTTTTATGATGTTAATTCTTCCAGTGCAAAAACATGGGATATTTTTCCATTTATTTCTGTCCTCTTCAATTCTTTCACCAATGTTTTATTGTAAAGTGTTTTTATCATGAAGTGGTGTTGGATTTCATCAGATTCTTTTTCTGCATCTGTTGAAATGATTGTACGTTTTTTCCTTCATTCTGTTGATGTAATGTATCACATTTATTGATTTGCATATGTTGAACACCCCTTGCATACCTGGGATGAATTCCACTTGATATGGTGAATGATTTTTTTCAATGTATTGTTGGATTCAGTTTGCTAGTATTTTGTTGAGGGCTTTTGTGTCTGTGTTCATGAGGGATATCGGTCTGTAGTTTTATTTTTTTGTTGTATCTTTATCTGCTTTTGGTATGTGGGTAATGCTGGCCTTATAGAATGAATTTGGATGTATTCCCCCCTCTTCCATTTTTCAAAAGAGTTTGAGAAGAACTGGTATTAGTTCTTCTTTAAATGTTTTGTAGGATTTAACAGTGAAGCCATCTGTTCCCGGGGTTTTTTTTGGAGACTTTTTATTACTGCTTTAATCTCATTACTCATTATAGGTTTTTCAAGGCTTTCTAGTTCTTCATGATTCAGCCTTGGTAAATTGTATGTGTCCAGGTATTTATTCATTTTTTTTCTAGGTTTTCCAGTTTGTTCGCATATAATTGGTTGTAGTAGTCTCTTATGATCCTTTGTATTTCTGTTTTAGCAGTTGTAATATCTCCTTTTTCATTTCTGATTTTATTTATTTGAGTTTTCTCTTTTTCTTTGTTAATCTCACTAAAGATTTATCACCTTTATCTTTTCAGAAAACCAACTCTTCGTTTCATCAATTTTTTGTGTTGTTTTCGAAATTTCTAATTCGTTTATTTCTGCTCTGATTTTGTTATTTATCTTCTATTGATTTTTTTTTCTAGTTCCTTGAGGTGTAACATTTGGTTGATTATTTGAAGTATTTCTTCTTTTTCGATGTAGGCATTTATTGCTATACACTTCCCTCTTAGAACTGCTTTCACTGTATCCCATAGGTTCTGGTATGTTGTATTTTCATTTTCATTTGTCCTAGGAATTTTTTAATTTCCTTTCTGATTTTTTCTTTGACCCATTTGTTGTTTAAGAGCATGTTTTTTAATTTCCATGTATTTGTATGGATTCTAGTGTCTCTTTTGTTGTTTATTATTATTACTATTATTCTTAGCATATTCATTATTACAAATCATAATTAGTCTTTTGTTGTTGATTTCTAGTTTTTCTATTGTGGTCAGTCAAGATAGTGTATATAATTTCAGTTTTTTACAGTTTTTTGAGATTTGTTTTGTGACCCAACATATGCTCTATTCTAGAGAATGTTCCATGTGCTGGTGTGAAGAATGTTTTATCTGCAGCTGTTGGATGAAGTGTTCTATAAATGTCCATTAAATCCAACTGGCCTAGAGTAGAGATTAATTCTGATGTTTGTTGGTTAATTTTCTGTCTGGATGATCTTTCTTTTGCTGAAAGTGGGGTGTTAAAGTCCCCAACTATTTTTGTGTTTGAGTCTATCTCTCCCCTTAGGGCTAATAACAATTGCTTTGTATATCTGGGTGCATGTTTATTTAGAATTGTTATATCTTCTTGTTGAATTGGTCCCTTTTATCATTATATAATGACCTTCCTTATGTGTTTTTACTTTCCTTGGCTTGAAGTCTATTTTATCTGACATAAGTATAGCTACTCCTGCTCTTTTTTTGGTTTCCATTTGTATGAAATATCTTTTTCCATTCCTTCACTCTCATTTGATGGGTATATTTACAGGTGAAATGAGTTTCTTGTAGGCAGCATATTGTTGGTTCTTGTTTTATAATCCGTTCAGCCACTCTGTGACTTTTAATTAAGGCATTTGATTCATTTACACCTAGAGTTATTGATATATAAGGATTTGTTACTGCCATTTTGTACCTTTTTTCTGGTTGTTTTGTAGATCCTTTTTTCCAGTCTTATTGTCTTTCTTTGTGGTTGAGTGGTTTTCTCTGAAGAAATATTTTGATTCTATTTCTTTGTCATCTTTCTCATTCTGTTCCTGAATTGTTTTCTAGATATCATTTAATGTTCTGTGTGTATTTTCTTATGACTCCCTAAACATCCTTAAAAGGCTTATTCTGAATTTTCTGTCAGACATTTCATAAATCCACTGTTCTTCTGGGTTCATNTTACTGCCATTTTGTACCTTTTTTCTGGTTGTTTTGTAGATCCTTTTTTCCAGTCTTATTGTCTTTCTTTGTGGTTGAGTGGTTTTCTCTGAAGTAATATTTTGATTCTATTTCTTTGTCATCTTTCTCATTCTGTTCCTGAATTGTTTTCTAAATATCATTTAATGTTCTGTGTGTATTTTCTTATGACTCCCTAAACATCCTTAAAGGCTTATTCTGAATTTTCTGTCAGACATTTCATAAATCCACTGTTCTTCTGGGTTCATTGCTGGTGCTTTCTTTGTTTCCTTTAGTTTTGTCATATTTCTCTGTTCTTTCTCGATCTTTGTGTCTTTATGTTGATGCCTGGGCATTTGAAGAGACAGCCATCTTTTCCAGGTTTTACAGGTGTACTTTGGTAATGTTAGGCCATTAGTGGTTAATATAAGAGCCTGTCTCTGGTTCCCATTCCCCCTCCCCTCCCAGTCTTGGTGGATTAATAGCTACCATCACCACTTAAACTCTGCAGTGGAACTAATATGCTGTTCTGTAATTAATTCCCTAATTGGGGAAGCTTCTTGTGGGGACTGGGACTTGAGCTCTGTGCTTGAGCCAAATTGCTGCTTTAGGGTTGTTTCTCAAATTGGGGAAAGCTTTTTGTGCAGATGGTTTCTTAATTGTCAACCTTTTAGTCACTCCTGGGTCTTGGGAGATCACCACAGACACAACTGGGTTGTGTGGAAATTCCGGCCCAGGACTAAGTCTTTCTCACACACTGAGCCCCCTGCAGTTCTATAGCCCTGACCAGTCTCTACTGAGTGGCACCTGTGCTGATTGGAATGCAGAATGGCTGTCTATGCTGTGCTTCAATGCTCCCCTGGTGGGTCAGCCTTCCCCCAGTACCCCAAATGTTTCCTGTGTGGCAGGCCATTCATGAGTTCCTCTTCAAGACTCACTGACCTCTGGGTGGTTCCTTTCTCCTGTTGGCTATGACCTCTTCCTCCTGTGTGGGTCCAGGGGAAGCTTGCTAGTGGCTTTGCTGGCCTGGAAGATGGGATGGTGCTCTCTGAAACACCCTTATCCTCTGCAAATTGCAACTAGCTTCATGAAAAAAGGGTGCTCTTGTGGCTTTGCCATTTCCTGATATTTGCTTCTTGCACTGGCAGTTGCTTCTTGCCTTGTACAAGCCACAGAGGTGGCTGAGATTTGGAATGGTAAAAGTGGTTTCTCCTCCCTTTTGCCTCCTCCTCTTGCTACAGTCTTTTACACTTTCACAAACTTTACAGGTCTCTCCTCCTCTTCTCTGAGTTCCAGTGATCTCAGGATGACAGTTTTTGCTTTTTAATGCTTGTAAGTTGATTGGTTGTTGGTGGGAGTGATGCTGGGGATTGTATATTACACCATCTTGATGATGTTACTCTCTGGCCTTTGTGTATTGTCTTTGGATAAATGTCTATTCAAGTCTTTTGCCCA